>NC_033627.1:6210613-6402565 GCF_001540865.1 Ananas comosus
GCGGGTGGGAGATGGCGGGGGGTTCTCACAGTGAGAGGAAGAGAGAGTGCGACGGTGGCGACGACCACACAGAGTGAGAGAGAGAAGGTGGCGTCGGGGCGGGCCAGAAAGGGAGAGAGAGCGAGAGAAAGAGAGATCGAGCGAGAGAGGAATGAGGGAGCTCGGGCGGGGAGGATATACCAAAGGAACACGGTGAATGGTTCACCGTGTTTGGACACGATGAACCATTTACCGTGTTCAAACACGGTGAACCATTCACCGTGTAATAAACACGGCGAATGGTTATACACGGTGAATGGTTCACCGTGTTTGGACACGATGAACCATTTACCGTGTTCAAACACGGTGAACCATTCACCGTGTAATAAACACGGTGAATGGTTCACCGTGTCTCATGCATTATCCCTCTGGCTTACTTGCTGCAAGGCTAAGCGCTTACTTGTTACTTGCTGCAAGGCTAAGGGCTTAAACACGGTGGGATAACACATTGGACATGGTGAACTGTTCACCGTGTTTAGACACGGTGAACCATTCACCGTGTTTGAACACGGTGAATGGTTCACCGCGTTCAACTTAATACCCTAGGCTCAGCCCTGCCCGCATGGCGCTGACGTAGCGCCTGCGTGGCAGGCGCAGGGCCATTTTTGCAAATTAAATTTGTGCAGGGCTGTTTTTAAAATAAAATTTTGTCAGGGGGCTATTTGCAAAAAAAGCCCGTTTAATTCGTTTCTTCAAAAATTCGCGAATAATTCACAAATTAACTAACATAGGTTTCAAGCACGACTCCTATCTTGAAGGCTTCGTACCGAATAGCCTTTACTGAGCTAAAGAAACTAAAAGATCAGCTCGAGGATCTTTTGGATAAGGGATTCATAGGCCAGTCTCCCTAAGGTGCACCTATCCTTTTCGTTAGGAAGAATGATGGTAGTCTGTGACTATGCATTGACTACCAGGAGCTAAATAATGTCATAATTAAGAACAAGTACCTACTTTGACTAACGATATTTTTGATCAACTGTAGGGATCGGCGGTCTACTCGAAGATCAATATGCAATCAAGTTATCACCAACTAGAAATCAAGGCAGACGATGTGATGAAGACGGCGCTAAGGACCGAGTTCATGGTGATACCGTTCAGGTTTACTAATGCCCCAATAGCATTCATAGACATGATGAACTAAGTCTTCAAACTGTACCTAGATCAGTTTGTTGGAGTGTTCATTGGCGACATACTGATCTACTAGTTATGGAGTGATGTGGAGTATGAGGATCATATTTGGCAAGTTCTTCAAGTCCTTTGGGAGAGTAAGCTCTACGCGAAACTCAAGAAATATGAGTTTTGGCTCCACAAGGTTCATTCTTGGGACATGTTGTGACTCAGTCGAGTATTACTATAGACCTGAAAAAGATGGAGTCGTTAGTGGATTGGCACTGACCAACTAGCATGATCAAGATCAGGAGCTTCCTTAGTTTGGCAAGCTATTACCAATTATTTGTTGAAGGCTTTTTTAAAATTGCCACCCCATTGAACAAGCAGACAAGGAAAGGAGAGTAGTTCTCCTAAGTGCCAAAGGAGTTTCAAGGAGCTCAAGGACAGATGAGCCCCCATCCTAGCATTGTCGAGCCCTGATGGACTTCGTAGTCTATTACGATGCCTCATGGATATGTTTGGGGTATGTGCTTATGCAGCAGGAACAGTTTATTGCCGACATGTCATGCCGGCTGAAGAACTATGAGAGGAACTACCCAACACACAACCTTGAGCTTTGGCAGTAGTTTTCACCCTTAAGTTGTGAAGGCACTCTTTATACAAGACATACTGCGTGTAAGTTTATGGAAAACCTAAAATCTATCTAGAAACTATCATTTATCTAGAGGGGGTGAATAGGTATAGCAACCAAAAACACAAATCTTAATGCAACAAAATATAAATGCGAAAATTAAAAAACACAATGAGATTTACGTAGAAAAACTCTAACTTGGAGAAAAATCCATGGGACCAACACACGAAAAACAATCCACTAAGAATAATAGATTATAAGGCGATTACCGACTCCGCGGACTTATCCTCTCTTTTATCTCCTACGGATCTCGCGCATGTCGGACTTAACAATTGTCTTCTCGTAAAATTTTATTCTAAAAATAGACCGGTTAAATTTTTATTTATAAATATAGTCCTATAAAAGCGGTGAATGATTCACCGCTTTTAAAAGTGGTGAATCATTCACCGCTTTTTCTTTTTCTTACTTCTTTCTATATTTTTACGATGGTAAAAGCGATAAATGTTTCATCACTTTTATTTTTTTTCTACTCCTAATGAGGAGTTATGAATGCGGTGAATCATTCACCACATTTACAGACCTATTTTTATAATAATTTTTTTTTAAAAAAAATATTTTTACAATTATAAAAATCGATAGGATTATTCATAAAAAAAATTCTTATCCACGGCCCACGTTCGAATCCACGGACGCCACTCGAGTCCACAAGCACCAACAATTCGAATCCACAAACCGTCACGATCACGCCGAATCCGCAATGCCACTCAACAATAGCAAAGCATTTTAAAAGTATCGTTGAAGAACCAGAGAGAGATCTCTAAACAAATTGTAGATCAACTCAACATAAACATGTTGGAATTATGCAATCTCGACTTGACCTAAGAGGCTATTTGGTGGAGAAAGGTTTAGAATGAAAAACCTAGTCTAGGGTTGCAACAATTTTACACCATTTGGAATAAAATGGATTGACCTAAACCAGGCTGGTTCGGCAGGCTCTGGTTAAATCGGCCAGCTCAAAGTGTTCCAGTTAAATCTGCAGGTTTACTTCGGTTTTCCCAGGACAATAGATAAAACAGCTATAGGCAGCGGTCCGGTTCCATTCTCCAAACACACAAACTTTATAAGCAGGGTTCCCGTCCAGAGGTTTTCTATAAGATGCAGAGCTCGGAAAAATTTTAAAAATATATATTCTGATGTTTCATTTTCACTGTCTTTGTGCATCCAAAAAATTGAAGACACTCTCAAGAATTCTTTATAAATCAATGAAAGTTCATCAGCTGATCACAACACTAAGAGGGCGGGAATTATTGTAAGTGAAAGGCGGTCAGAGTTTCATCTGGCCAAGACCCCCCTTAAATGAACCATACAGAGGCCTCGACCTTCGAAAGCTGAATATATCATTTATTTGATATGTTTGAGCAGCAGCCCCATCCTGATCAGCAACCTTTTTGTACTCCGCCAAATGGAGACCGCCGTATACTTGCACACTGAGTGTCTTTCTCTCAGGTGCATCAATTTTGATATAATTATTGAAGAAGAATATCAATTCTTCCTTTCTGAGCTCCTTCAATGCAGCAACCTATAGACATATTTAGCACTTTTTAATCTCAAGACAGATGAAACAACAATCCTCCTAAAAGAGGTAAGAATCATAAAATAAAGGGTAAATTACACTTTTGGTCCTCAAACTATGAGGCGCCCGACACTTTAATCTTCGAACTTTAATTCATTGTAATTTCTGGCTCGAACTATGAGGCACTTGATACTTTAGTTCTCAGACTTCAATTAGTTGCAATTTCTAGTTCAAAATATGAACTATGTGACATTTTAGCCCTCGAATTTTCAAAATTATAGCAATACTCTACTTGATGATGCAACAATAATTAAAAAGCTTATTACTTCGATACTAGTAATTCATCAATATTTGTTCAAAACAATTGAATTGAGAGACTAGATTGCAACAATTTAGAAAGTATGAGGACAAAATTATCACATGCATTAAGTTCGAGCTTGAACTTGCAACTAAGTAAAAGTTTAAGAACTACAGTGTCACACACATAGTAGTTCCAGCCTGAATTGCAACGAATTAAAATTCGAAGACTAAAGTGTCACGCACCTCATAGTTTGAAGACCACAAGTGTAATTTACCCAAAAATAAAAAATAAAAAATAAACAAAACATTCCTCAAATGGTATGACGAGAAAATTTACCTCAGATTCCTTCCTGTCAAACTTCAGAGTTCCGTTAGAAATTTCTTGCCAGAAGAATGCAGATTCCTCCCTTAAGTTCTTGTATTTCTCCAGTTTCATATCAACCAGTGCATTTACATTACTCTGAAAGTCATTACCTTTGCAATTAGAAATAAGCAAAATTTTCAAGCAATATAAATTCTAGACAACAGTACATTATATAAACGAAGAAACTGGCAGAGTATTTAAAGCAATAAATCCCAGGTGATCAAAAATTAATGCAATATGACAGTTAAAAAAAAACTTAATTCTTTAAATTTGAAAAATATGATGGAAAAGGAGGAACAAGGATGTACAAGGACAAGAATGTGGAAGCTCATGGAAAGTGCAAAGCAATCTGGGAGACATGTTCCAAGATTTTATAGTTTCACTGATCATGTTATGTATGAACTGGATTTTTAGGATATAAGATAATATTATTATTGCACAGAAATATGTCAAACTTCTGTATGGAAAGAAGCACAATGTATGCTAATGAGTAAGAACCTTTCCCCTTATACTACATGCCAACAAATGCAGATGTCAATGACATCCAATGCAACAATCAGAGCTCACTCAGCAATGAAAAGGTAAAGAAAAGTCAAACCTTAAAGTCCTCATCGGTCATTTCGTAAAGTTTAGCTTCAAACATCTTAAAAAAAGCATTGACTCTAGAATCAAGATTTGCTGGATCCTGTGAGTTAAAACAAATTTAGCATCTGAAAGAAAGGACGAGACAAACAAAAAGGGCTACTCCTAAGGTACCTTCACTGTAGATTGGATAATGATCTGCAATCCCCTGACTCCATAATCATTCCTACACACATATGCCAGTGTTAAGTTAAAAACTATTTTATTTATCATATGAAGTTGATTATCCACAAAAAAAAAAAGGAAGAAAAAAGCATCCATATACCTATTTGCAAGAATAGTAATGTATCCAAGTTGCTCCACAGATCGAAGCTGGTGAAAAGCTGGTTGCTTGGCAATAAGAGCGAATAGCTGAAGTTTGACATTTAACTTGATATCATCTTGATGAACCTAGGCATGCAAAATCACAAAATGAGCTCCCAGTGCATTAATTGTAAGATAAACTTCTATGGCATGACAAGTGAAATCCCTAAAGAAAATAGTTTTAAGATACTAGATTCTAAACAAATAGTTGTAAGATACTAGATTCTACCAATTATTTTGTTCAGACCAAGGATTTAAGTGCCGTGGCACAGGGTCGTACCGGAAACTTGCCGGCACGGTACGGCACAGTGCATGCCGAGTCGTGCCGATGCGTGCCGGTCAAAAAAATTCTTATGTGCCGACACATAATAGCATGAAATATTTATTTTCTTTAGCAACAAAATATTTTAACTATTTATTATGTCTTTTTATCACATCTTTTTAACTTTATTGAGGAAATTACATACTAATTTAACGAATAAAGGGTTTTGAGATGTGCCATCAGCACGGGGTCTGTATCGTGCTGGTATTTTGTTGGCACGGTGGACGATGGGCACTTAAAACCTTGGTTCAGACTTCAGCAGAAAAACTAGATTATACCAATTATTCAGTTCAACATATTGATCATCCATAATATATGAATATTTAGCCCATCAATTTCAGCAATAAAAAAAATGCAGCTGACTCAGTACAAATGTTGATTCCAGTGGAAGAAGATCACCTATATACAAAATTCAAGAACACCTCTATACAAATTTAAGCGAAAGAAAAGCACCTTTATAGAAATTCAATAGGCCTCATGGTTTCTCGTATTGACATGATAGTTACTACTAAAATGCTACACGGTATGGATGGAGGTCTGCATGGAACATGCCCTATAACAAATTGACATTTGGAAATCTCAGCCATAACTAAAATTTGGGATAAGATTGCTAATCCTTAGTCTGACACTGCACTTGTTTTACAATCCGGACCGAGTAAAACCATCAGTTTGAGGCTATCAATAACTCAAAAAATACTTTGTACAAGTTGGCTAATCTGTTCCACCAGGATGATTTAACAACAGTTTTGAGTGAACCAGAAAGTCTCTACTTCCTAATTTGCATGATACATAAAAAATTACACAAAAAAATTGCCACAACTTGAAGTAATCAATCAGTTGGCCTAATTTACTTATTTCTTCATCTCATGAAACCAAAACCCAATTGACTTCAACTCAACTTGACCACTACTGCCCCAATCTTCTCTCAAGGCGGCTGCTTGACCATCCTCTTCCTCTTCGACGCCGCTAAGTCCATTACTGCTACCGCTCGTCTTCCATCAGTACCGCTTGACGTCTACGGCTGCTGTCCTAATCGTTTTTCAGGGCCGCTGGTCATCTCCTCTTCTTCCACCGTTGCTGCTTTAATCTTCTCCAACCACTCCTGCTGCGCACCTCCTTGTCTACCAAGCTGCTGCTGCTTTCATTTTCTTCAGGTCACCGATGTCCTCCAATTATTCAAGCAATGCTGCACTCTTTCGCTGGAAATATGCTTGTCATCAACAGTATATAAGATGATCTGATTGCGAAGTCATGCAATTCTCTTGAACTAAAATTTCCTACTGAAGCTTAATTTGTTGTAAAGCTGGTTGCATCCCTGGAACATAATATTTACAAAGATAACTTGGGAATGACTGGGAGCAAGTTCAATCTCGTCTAGTGGATCAAAGATGAGTGCTGCGGTGACAAAAAATCCATCTCTTGAAATAAGTCTGATTGAACTTGATAGACAAAATTATCTTGCTTGATCTTGGTCTTGTCTGTTGTTTTATTAAAAGCCCAAGGGCTCCATGATTATTATAACAGGAAAAAGCAAGAGACCGAATAAAGATACTGTTAAACCAATGGACATCAGAAATTCTCTTGTGATGTCATGGCTCTTGAATTCAATGCAACCAGCGATTTCTCATGGATATTTTTTCTTCATTCTACCTACAAAATTTGGAGTGCCACAGGTCAAACATATTCCAAGGTTGGGAATGACACCTTAGTGTATGAGATTAGAAAGAAGGTGCATGAAACTAAACAGGGTGATACGACAGTAGCACAGCACTTTGCAGAACTCAGTAATCTCTGGCAAGAGTTGGATTACTATCAGGATTTTCATGGTGATTGTCTATTGATGCTGCAAAATTTCACCAGTTGCTAAAAAAAATAAGGTCTATGACTTTCTTGTCGGCTTACAAGTTGACTATGATCCAGTCAGGGTTCAAATTCTTGGAAAAGACCTGTTCCAGTCATTGAGGCAGGCATAGGCATGTGTGCAATGTGAGGAAAGGAGGAAGAATGTATGTTGCATCAAATGGCTCCTGAAAAATCAGCCTTAGTAATAAGCTCTACCGTGAAAAGTGTCAAAGAAACTCAAGCCAGAAAAAGTGATCCATGGATAGCTGATAAGGATTTACTTAAAGAGTGACCATTGTGGAAGGAAAAGACACACTGGTGAAACTTGATGAAAGTTACACAGGTGCCCTATTGGAGAATAAGGAGGGAGGAATGGAGATGGATTTGGAAAGGGGTCTGAAAGGTCGCAAGCATATCAAGCAGAGGCTGTTGAAACCTTCTCACAGCACGAGAACCACCTAGAGGGAGGGTTATCTCAAGATGATCTCCAGATCTTCATAGGCAATGTCAAAACTTTAACTCTTCCTACTGTATTTCCTACAATATATCTGTTTCTTCTACTTCCAATTTTGCTCTCTCAGGTATATCTAGTATTGCTCTATCAGGCAGAGGCCATTGAAACCTCCTCACAAAACAAGACCAATTAGAGGGAGGAGACTTATCTCAAGACGATCTCCAGACTCTTCATAGGCTGATGTCAAAACGTAACTCTTCCTACATCTGTTTCTTCTACTTCTAATTTTGCTCTCTCAGGTATATCTAGTGATGCTCTTAGTTCCACGAGTAACTATTATTCATGGATTATTGATTCTGGCATATCTGACCATATGACTGGCTCTATTTGTCTTCCTCATGCTGAGATAAAGTTTGTGTAGCTGATGGTCTATAAACTCTGTGGAAAAGGTTTCATTGTTTGCACTTCTAATCTAACACTATGTAATGTCTTAAATGTTCCTAGCATAATTTTTTGTCTATTAGTGCTATAACTGAAGACCTTGAGGGCATGTTTGGATCACCTATTTTAGAGTATGGAATCGGAATGGAATTCATTGATTCCGATAGTTGATGTTTGTTTTATAGGAATCGGATTCCGATTTCCATTCCACTCCGGAATGGGAATGGTCAAATCCATTTATGATCCAATCCGGCTTTGAATCCCGGATTTGCTTATTCCAAAGTAAACTATTCAAAATCTTCTTTCATCAACACCTACCTCCTCTCCCTTCATCACTTTCCTCTCTCTTAATCAAAACCCTCTCTAAAAAATTTTAAATTTTCATTCCGATTTCCATTCCAATAATGAACCAAACATTTTTGGATGATTCGTCATTCCATTTTCCATTCCAAAGCAATCCAATTCCATTTTCCATTCCTATTCCAATCATGAACCAAACATGCCCTAAATGTAAAAGTCACCTTTTTCCCCTCTTACTTTGTGAACTAGAGTTGAGGAGAACGATCGGCTATGGTAGAGTGCATAATGGATTCTTATCTCTTAGAGGAAGAAGTAGCTCAGCATAATTCTGTTGTACAAACAAATTGGGAGTTAGCTCAAAAGGAGATATATTTGTGACATCTTAGCCTAGAACATCCAGCATTTAAAATAATAGAAAAAACATTTCCTAACTTGTTTCAATGGTGTAATCCTGAACTCTTGCGTGTAATGCTTGTGAATTTGCAGAGGATACATGTGTTAGTTTTCCAATGAATGATAATAAAAGTGATGTTCCTTTTCACATTGTGCACTCTGATGTGTGGATTTCTATTAGGATATCTTCGACGGTTGGATATAAATGGTTTGTTTCTTTCATTGATCGCCATAGCCAAGCAACTTGGGTGTATTTGATGCACACTAAAAATGAAGTATTCTCTTGTTTTAAATGATTTCACAAAATGAATGAAAAACAATATCAGACCAAGATCAAAATTCCAAGATCTGACAGTGAAAAGGAGTACACTGAGATGTGCTTTAGAAATATTTAAATGATCATGGAATATTACATCAAACTAGTTGTGTAAATACTCCAGCACAAAATGGCGTAGCCGAGAGGAATAACTGACACCTTTTAGAAGTGGTAAGGTCTTTGTTGTTTATCATGAATGTGCCAAAAAATTACTGGGTGATGCGGTTTTATCTGCAGCATATTTAATTTGAATTCCCCTTCAGGTTATCGATTTTAAAACTCCACTCGAGAAATTAACCTATTCAACAAATTACACCATACCACCAAGAGTGTTTGGTTGTACTTGTTTTGTGCATGATCACCGACAGACTAATGAGAAGCTTGATCCTCAAAAAGGGTATAAATGGCATCATCCTCCATCAAGGAAGCTGCATTACCATCGATGTGACTTTCAAAAAGCATGAACCTTACTATCAACCATCACCTCGTCAGGGGATGAATCTACACGAGGATGAAGAGATATACGTTGATGTTAAGAACCGGCTTAACTTGTACCTACGTGGGTCTCTGGACTAGAAGATGATGAGAGGCGAAAAAGAAAGCAGATGTAGAATATGAGGGCGAGAGTGAGCTAAAGATAACATTGGTGAGGAGGAGAAAGAAAAAGACGGAGTGGATGATGGAGAACGGCAAGTCTACATCGAAAGAAAAGGCATAAAGCAATCGTGAACTCTTCACTTGGTCAAGAGTCGTCCCCAAATCTATTTCCAGTTACTCTTCCTCAGCCTCCAAATCAATATATGCACCTTCCCAGCTTGATCCTCCTTATTCTACACAATGATCTTGATATTCTTATTGCTCTTAGAAAGGGTGTTAGAAATTGTAACAAGTATTTAATTGTATATGATTCTTTTTTTTCTTCATATAGTACTTCTGCATCATCTTTCTCTTCTATATCTATTCCACAGAATTGGGAAGAGGCACTTTCAGATTCAAAATGGAAGGCAGCAATGGTTGAGGAAATGAAAGTCTTATATAAAAATGAGATGTGAGAATTGGTCTCACCGCCAGCTGGGAAAAGACATGTTGGGTGTAAATGGGTTTTTACAATAAAATATAAGGTCGATAGGTCTTTTGATAGGTATAAAGCTAGAATGGTTGCAAAAGGGTTTAGTCAAACATACTGTGTTGATTATCAAGAGACAATCGCTCCAGTTGCAAAGTTGAACTCAATCCGTACTCTATTGTCATGTGCTGCAAATACGAGTTGGGATTCGCAACAATTGGATGTTAAGAATGCAATTTTACATGGAGATGCAAAAGAAGAAGTATAAATGGAAATTTCTCTAGGCCTCTCTTCTCAAAAGATAGTTGGGAAGGTGTACAAACTCAAGAAAGCTCAGTATGACTCAAAGCAATCAAGAAGAGTTCAATTTGATCAGTTTAGCAAAGAGATGTGGATGTTTGGGTTACAAACAAAGTAATTCTAACAACACTATTTTGTTAAAAAAGAACTGGTGACAATTACTGTGCTAATTGTTTATGTCAATGACATAGTAGTAATAGGAAGTGATGCACCAGAAGTTGCCAAGCTAAACAAGCATCTTGCAAAGAATTTTGAGATAAAAGACTTGAATGATTGCTTATTTCCCGAGAACTGAGTTGGCCAAAACTGGAACGGGTATCTTTATATGTCAGAGAAAATATGTTTCAGATTTGCCTAAGTAGCGATGTTAGGATGTCAGCCTGCAACTTCACCAACGAAGGCCAATCATAAGCTTAGAAATGGAGTTGTGGAAGGTGTCGATCAGAAGATGTATCAAAGATTAGTTGGCAAACTAATCTACCTCTCTCATACTAAACCGGACATAGACTATGCAGTGAGAGTGGTGAGTCAGTATATGCATTACCCTAGAAAGCCACATTTAGAGGTACTCATCGTATTGACGTACTTAAAATCAGCCCCAGGAAAGGGACTTCTTTTCTCAAACAACAGTCATATGAAAATTTGAAGCTTTTACAAATGCTGATTGGGCTGGATCACCTGATGATAAGAAAATCTACCGCAGGATATTGCACCTTTGTAAAGGCAACCTTGTTACATGGTGAAGCAAGAAGCAAAATGATGTGGATAGATAGAGTGCTGAAGCTGAACATAGGGCCATGGCGCATGGCATGTGATATACTGGACCTTAGCAAATAGATTTATGACTGCAGTATAATTTTATTTCGTCAGTATTTTCTACAATGTTTGACTGAGTTGGGGACATTTTGGCATAAGATAGACGCAAAAATAGACTAAAAAACTTAAGATTTAATTTGTAGATGTTACGATATATTTTATCTATATTAGGATATTACGATATATTAGGATATTGTGTATTATTGCCTTATATAGAGTAGTATCATTGCCTTCTATAGAGTAGGATTATTCAGTATGAATCCTAGTTTTACTCTTACTATAGTAGTCATTGTTACTATAGTGAGACAATCTCTTGTACTATATATATTCATTAATACAATTCAAGAGAGTATGCACTTTAGCCATTCTTTCATGGTATGAGAGCGGGAACTCTAATGTAGGGATATCGATCCATAGCCACCATCCACCATAAATCTCACCTTTTTCTATAGGTGTCTTTTCTTTTGTTTTTCTTTCTTCCCAGTACTGCTACAGTACTATTGCTACAGTATTGCTACAGCACCAACGCTACAGTACTGACGTTACAGTACCAGCGCTACAGCACCTCTGCTACAGTATTTCTGCTACAGTATTTTCAGCCTTTCTGTGATTCCTCTTTGCTCCTCTCGTGCCGCTCGGACTGTCCTACTGTTGGTTGCTCGTATCGCTCGGTTCTTTTCTTGGTGCGGTCGATCTTATTTGGTGATAAGTGGTTCCTCTCATGTGGTAGAATTCAGGTTCTTTTTTTTATTCACATCCGCTACATTCCGATTTATCTTTCTTTCTTATCTAGTGGTGGATCCTTATCTTAAAGTAGTAAACATGTCTTCTTCTACCTCAAATTTGCCAATTGTTAATATCAAAACTCTCATACCACTAGAACTCACCGATTCCACATATCTTGTGTGAAAACAAGTCTTTCTTAATGTTCTAGAAAGTTTTGGTGTTACAAAACATGTGGACGGAACTAGTGTTGTGCCTTCTCAGACTATCGATACTGCTGATAAGAAGGAGGTTATAAATCCTGAATATGTGAGTTGGAAAAAGAACGATACTACTATACTTTCATGGATTAATGCCACTTTATCTCTTAGCATATTACATATGGTTGTTTCTAGCTCACCTAAAACTGCATATGATACTTGGAGAATTATTGAGGCATATTTTCTTGATAAGACTGCTTCCACGGCTTTTTCTCTCAAATCTGAATTGCGGAGCATCAAGAAAGGCTCAATGAGCATGAGTGATTACATGCAAAAGATCAAGACTATTGGTAATGCTCTTCAGGCGATTGGTAAAATCGAGTCAGACCATAATTTGGTCATGACTGTTCTTCTAGGGCTACCAGAGGAATATCGAGGTTTTGTTAGTGCTCTAAACACACACAGAAATAAGCCAACTTTTGAACAACTTCGTCCACTCTTGATGCAAGAAGAAACAGAAGTTCAGCGTCGCACTAGTGTGACTACGCCCTCTGCTATTCCCACTATTGACGGTGAAGCTCTTTATGCCAATCGTGGACGTGGTAATCGTGGAGGCCGTGGAGGTAGATATCATGGAGGCCGACGACAACGTGGTAGACACTATTCTGGTCGTGGATCTCCTGGAATCTACCCACAGTCTCAACCCAATTATCCTCAACAATCTTACACTCCAAATCAACAACCATCCATTCCGAAGTCCGACATACAATGTCAGATATGTGGAAAGTTCAATCATTCTGCTCTTCAGTGCAGACAACGCTTCAATCATTCTTTCGCTGCTGATGAAGTTCCTCAGACCTTTGCTGCTTTGAACCTTCACGAACCCGGTGAGGAAGTCTGGTATCCGGATACCGGAGCATCAAATCATATAATCGCAAACTCTGGTATTCTCTCATCCTCTAAACCTTATAGTGGGCATGAAAAAATTCTTATTGGTAATGGAAATTTACTTGATATTACTCAGACAGGTGAAACTCAATTGAATACATCTTCTAACTCTTTTGCTCTAAAAAATGTTCTTGTTGTTCCTACTATTAAGAGAAATTTACTTTCAGTGCGTAAATTCTGTCAAGATAATAATTCTCTTTTTGAATTTGACTCTACTGGTTTCTCTGTGAAGGACAAGGAAACAGGGAAGGAGCTTCTTCGATGTCCTAGCTCGGGAACATCACTTTATCCAATTTCTTCTAGACTTGCAAGTGTAGGGAATAAGCAACAACTAGCTCTTATTGCATCTAGATTTAGTGGAGATGTCTGGCATAGACGGTTAGGTCATCCTAGTCTTCCTGTTCTTTCTACATTTATTAAAAATAATAAAATTGTTTCTGATTCTGCACTGAAATTATCTGTCTGCAATGCTTGTAATATGGGAAAACATGTTAAACTCTCATTTCATGATTCAGAATCTCAATCTGCTTTTCCTTTTCATATTGTTCATTCTGATGTTTGGCAATCACCTGTGCCCTCGGTTTCTGGATACAAATATTATGTTATTTTTATCGACGATTATTCTAGATTTTCCTGGCTTTATCTTTTAAAATTTAAACATGAAGTTTTTGACAAATTTTTCGAGTTCAAGAAGATGGTTGAAAATATATTTCATAGCTCAATAAAAATTTTTCAATCTGACAATGGTACGGAATTTGTAAATGACAAGTTTTCTAGTTTTTGCTCACAAAATGGAATTATTCACCGATTTTCTTGTCCTTACACTCCTCAACAAAATGGCCTTGCTGAGAGAAAACATAGGCATTTATCTAACATTGTTAGAAGTCTACTATTCCAAGCTGGCTTGCCTCCTCGTTTTTGGGCTGAGGCCATTCAAACTGCTGTTTTTCTTGTAAATCGACTTCCGTCTCTTACTGTTTTAAATGGGCGGTCACCATATGACATTCTCCATGGTTGTGCTTCTCCTGACTTGCAACTTATCAGAGTCTTTGGATGTTTGTGTTATCCCGATGTTCAGGACATTGCAGATCACAAGCTCTCTCCCCGATCACTTCCT
This sequence comes from Ananas comosus, assembly GCF_001540865.1. Classification (NCBI taxonomy): domain Eukaryota; kingdom Viridiplantae; phylum Streptophyta; class Magnoliopsida; order Poales; family Bromeliaceae; genus Ananas; species Ananas comosus. The sequence continues at coordinate 6,224,814 of NC_033627.1, forward strand.
TGTATTTTCTTGGGTCTTTCTGACAAACATAAGGGCTTTCGCTGCCTCTATCCAAGCACTGGTAAAGTTTTTATTTCTCGCCATGTTACTTTTGTTGAAACTGTTTTTCCTTACTCTTGTCTGTCCAAATTTTCTTCCTCATCTTCCCCCACTACCTCAAATTTTCAAATGTTTCAACATTTTCTTTCTAATCCTCCCTTATTGGGCGAAAGTCCTTCTTCTCTTGATGCCATCTCTGGTTTTTCCTTCACACGCCTTTCTCCGGATGTTAGTTCAAATGCATCTGTTTCACCATCTGAGACTGTATCGACTTTTCCTTCCACCTTGAATCATGATGCCAGACAGGTTGGTGATGAACATGCTGCCACTGTTGCTGGTCCACCTGAACTCCGAGTCTATACCAGACGACACACCCTCCGACCTTCTGCTGCTACAGCTTCACCTTCTCCTGTTGAGTTGATGCCTTCCACATCGGACAAGCCACCTTTACCTCAGCCTGCTGAGCCTTCCTTACCAATCTGGACACACTCTATGCTTACTCGATCTATGGCTAAGAATTTTGCTGGGTCTACCTCCTTCCTAGCTTCTACACATACTACTCTTCCTACTGAGCCTCCCACTTTTCATGAAGCTTTTCAGAATGCAGGTTGGCGTGCTGCCATGGCTGAAGAATTTGATGCATTACTCACTAATGATACTTGGGAGCTTGTTCCTGCTCCTCCTTCTGTCAATCTTATTGGCTGTAAATGGGTCTACAAAGTCAAACAGAAGGCGGATGGCTCTCTTGAGCGTCTCAAAGCTCGACTAGTGGCTCAGGGTTACAAACAACAAGGCATTGATTTTGATGAGACTTTTTCTCCGGTTGTCAAGTCGATCACTATTCGTACTGTTCTTTCAGTCGCTCTGTCCTCTGGATGGTCTCTCCGACAACTTGATGTGAAGAATGCCTTTCTTCATGACACTCTCTCTGAGGAGGTTTATATGAAACAACCACCTGGCTTTGTGCATCCTTCGCTTCCTAGTCATGTTTGCCGCCTACGTAAAGCAATATATGGTCTCAAACAAGCTCCTCGGGCTTTGTTTCAGCGCTTCACTTCTTTTCTTTCTGAGATTGGTTTTGTTGGCAGCACTGCTGATCCCTTAATGTTTGTTTGTCATTCTTCCTCTGGCGCTCTTGTTCTTCTCTTGTATGTTGATGATATTATTGTCACCGGCAGTTCCTCATCTCTTCTCGATGCTCTTATCGTTACTTTACAACGCGAATTTGCCATGAAGGATCTCGGACCGCTGCATTATTTTTTGGGTATTGAGGTTCATCGCTCTCCATCTGGTCTTCATCTATCTCAACAAAAATATGCGCATCACTTGCTTCAGCGACATGGTTTTCTTGACAGTAAGCCCGTTTCTACTCCTCTTTCGCCAACATCTCGTCTCTCTTCCCATGAAGGGCATCTTCTTGAGGATCCATACACTTATCGTCAGATCGTTGGTGCTCTCCAGTATCTCACTTTCACCAGACCGGACATTTCATATGCCGTCAACTCTGTTGCCCAGTATCTTCATGCACCTCGTGAACCACACATGCAAGCGGTCAAACGTATTCTGCGTTATATTCGAGGGACGCTGACTTATGGCCTTCCTATCTCTCGCTGCGACAATCCTTCTCTTGTGGCCTTCGCTGATGCTGATTGGGTTGGTTGTCCAGATACACGTCGCTCTACTTCTGGATATTGCATTTTTTTTGGGCCAAATCTTATCTCCTGGTCCGCTAAGAAACAACCCACCATTTCTCGTTCTAGTTCTGAAGCAGAGTATCGTGCTGTAGCCTACACACTTGCTGAAACAGTCTGGATTCGTCGTCTTCTTCGTGACCTTCGTGTTTTCTTATGGCGCTCTATCAGTATTTATTGCGATAATCTCAGCACCACCTACCTTGCGGCCAATCCTGTTCTCCATGCTCGCACGAAGCACATTGAACTTGATCATCAATTTTTGCGGGAAAAAGTTCAGTCTGGTGATTTGGCCTTAATTCATATCCCTTCTGACAAGCAACTTGCCGACATTTTCACCAAGCCCCTGTCATCCTCTCGGTTTTCGATATTGCGGCTCAATCTTCGCATCCGACCACCGGATGCTTAGCTTGCGGGGGATGTTACGATATATTTTATCTATATTAGAATATTACGATATATTAGGATATTGTGTATTATTGCCTTATATAGAGTAGTATCATTGCCTTCTATAGAGTAGGATTATATAGTATGAATCCTAGTTATACTCTTACTATAGTAGTCATTGTTACTATAGTGAGACAATCTCTTGTACTATATATATTCATTAATACAATTCAAGAGGGTATGCACTTTAGCCCTTCTTTCAGTAGAGGACTAATGTTAAAATGTGTGAAGTTGAGGGGCTTTTTGGCAATTGTGCATATTAGTGGATTCCACCTAAGCACTTTCATGCTTATCCTTCCTTTCTATGTTGGCTTTAGAGAGAGAAACAAATTGAGTCGGTTACGAGGAAAAAAAGAAAAAAAAAAGCTAGCAAGCTTGGTTTCTTCATAATGATCGATCTACACGCGCGTGTGATTTTTCGATGTTTCGACGTAGGGGTTAGTATCATAATATTATAATTTCTCGTTTAGATTTTTTGAGGGATTTTTGTAGAAATTGAGAGTTACAAACTGATTTTTTTTTTTTTTATATATACATTTTAGGACCTGATTTCGTGTGATTTTCACGAGAGTTTTTGAGCCACTCTGGGGTATCGTGGCTGCCGTTCATGCTAGGAGAGCAGTAGCTTATCATCTCACTATCCCAACTACCATTCTGTTCTTAGGATTTGTGATATAGGTGGGTTCCGTGTTGTCAAAAATGACAAACTAATTTCTATGTCCATATTAATATTATTTAGCCTGTGAGATGAGCTGTTGACATAGTTGAGATAATAGTAATATTTTGATACCTATCAGTAGAATAAATTGAGTCATATATATATAATATTTTTCTAAAGATCAATAAACAGTTATAGATAGTGTGAGACTATATCTGTATTTTGGACACTATATTAGTATTATCATGATCTGTTTGATCATCGCATTTGACCACAGGCTGCATGCTATGTTGAGTTTGATAGTGATACAATACTCGGTTGAGGTAGCACCCTGCAAGTGCCACTCCGGAGGTTGGGCCATGAGATATTATTATGGCATGAGCCAGACAGCAGCCTGCGTGGTAGCGAACCACTATAAGTGGGTGCTGACACGAGGCAGCGCTGGCTAGACTTGACTGTTGAGTCGGTCACTATGATTGGGTATTATTGCAATATTTTATTCAGTAACTAATTGATGCATGATATATATGAATTACAGATTTTAGTTATATTGTAGAGGCATGATAGTAGTAGTTACTTTCAGCAATTATTTATATTAGTACTTATTTACACTGCTCAGTCATTTACTATTTTTGCCTCTTATGGACTTAGTGGTGTAGACCGTCAGCGTTGACGATAGTACCCATTGGAAACTATTGATTATAGTTCTCATACCCTCTTTACTAATATTTTATTTTAGAGCCTTCAATTCAGCGACTAATAGAAATAAGGGAATTGCGGATAGTTAGCATCTCCTACCCTTTTTGTGTGTGTAGTTGGACCACCTATCAGTGTATATAGTAGCCTACACAGTGCTTTGAGGTTTGGGATGGTCAGAGATGTTGTACCATTTTGAAAACTGGTGTGGTGATGATTGTATATTTTTACAGTGTTGCTATAGTATATAATTTTTATTATTCTCTGATACCTATTGTTAGATTTTAGTTAATTTTGTTGGATAGGTTTTGCTAACACTTCGTATGTATAAGATGCATCCTTCTGCATGCGGCGGGTCTGTTGACATAACAAGGGCTTGCGCTGTATTCCAAGACGTGACAAATTAAGTTGGTATCAGAGCCTAGTATATTTGGCATAGGAAACTTTAGGCTGGACAGACCCCCGGATATAGGGCGAGAGAGACGTGATTACTTGCGAAAGTCAAAAGATTGAATTCTACAACCTCTTTAGAGAGAATTGAAGAGTGATTAAAAAGGAGATGTGTCTTTTCCTTTTGGATGATTATATTGATTGCAGACAACATAATATCACGAAGGAAAAGGGATGTTCATCTAGACTTTCGTTTGATTGGGTGTGGTTTGATTTCAGGTGATCAAGATTGAGCAACGATCACAGTCACCTACAGGATCTGCCCCAGTACTACTAGAAGAGCAGGGTCAGAGTGGTTCTAGTGAGATACGTGAGCTCCGAGAGCAAATGGCTTGGATGACAGGAATGATGGTGAGATTATGTGAGTTGTTAGCACAGCAGGTTAGTACTTCACAGTAGAGGTCAGTTGTAAGGTACCGGACTTCTAAAATTATGAAGCTACGGTGTAAATTTGGTTGGAGAGCCATTTGAAGGGTTTTGGTGAAGTTCGGTGAAGTTTGGAAGCATCCGGGCGATTCGGTGCGCGTAGNGGTTTTAGGTGGGAACATCTCTCTCTCTCCTCTCGAAATCTCTCTCTCTCTCTCCAGAAGAGAATCCAACGTTACACTCCCTCTTACTCTCCTTTACTCGGGGGTTGGGAGAGATATGTGAAACGTGTAAACGTGTTTCCAGGGAGTTGTTATATTCAACACGTGTCGGGTTTGACCCGGTAAAAGCCCACGACCCTAGCCAGAGACCTGAACTCCCTGGCCAGGGGCTTCCAGGGTTTTTTTGTCGTAAAAGTCTGAATCGCTTTAAAAGTCGAAAAAGTGGCAAAAACGAGGCAAAAGCGAGCAAAAACGAGCAAACTGGAGGCTAAGAAAAGTTTAGCTTGGCTCTGAGAGGTTTGTACAAAAGCTCGTACAAAAGTAGTAGAAAAGTAGGGGCGATTACGGCCTAAATCGAGTACCAGGCTGTATCGGAAGGCCCAAGGCAAAAGCGCGGATGCGCGTGGCTAGGAGGATTTGGTGGAGAAGAAGAAAAAGAGAAGCATCATCATCTTCATCTTCTTCTTCTTAGCTATTGGAGCTTGGTTGAGGTAAGCTTCAAAACCCCTTTAATGGCATCTCTCTAGAGCTTGGATTTTAATCCCTATAAATGGATTTAGTGGAGTTCTAGCATGCTAAATAGATTATTGGAGCTTGAATTTGGAGCCCTAATGGTGGATTTTTATCTAATTGCAAACCTAGGGTTAAAAATGGGATTTTTGTAAGTAGTTGGGTTTGATCTATTTTGAGTGGTCAGAAACCTAATTGTTATGTCTCCGAACGCGTAGGAAGCGACGGTTCGTCGATTCGTCGAGCGGGTGCGACGTTCCGGCTGAATCAAGTGTTCGCGAGTTCGTATTGACCTGGGGAGTCGAGGCGGCTTCCATAAATCGTGGGATTGGATCCCGAGCATCGTAACAGAAAACCGAAGACCTATAATTCTCGGATCGCGAAGCGGAGGTCATTCGGTGGTCGCGCGTGAATAGGGTCGAGCCGAGCGGCGTGCGCCGCGGGAGGCCGATTGCGAGTGACGACGAGCAATCGGAACGCTGTAAAAAGGTGGGGGGTGTCTATCCGAAAAAATCGGGCTTCCTTCTATGTCCGAGTAAAATAGTTGATCATATTTCATATATATGGTTCTTATGCATTATAGGATATATGTATAGTTACATTTCTATTTTCTTGCATGCATGTCTAGTTGTGTAGTATTATAGACTTGACACTTAAATCTAGAATGCATGATGATTAAGGTTGAGACATGAGATCCTATGATGATAAGAGAATAAAGAACTTGGACTTGATAACGAAACTAGTGACATGTGAACTAGTGTAATGGAGATTGTATGCATGTAGCATTATGAATGGATTGCATGCTAGTTGATAATGGCATATTAGCTTTATGATGCATGTTGGCTTTATAGAACATATATGCTAGATGAAATGAATGTTAACCTATTGTTAATTATGGAGATTAGGTGGCATCTAAACCTAGTGTCGTGAACCTAGGATAGATAGTGGCATTAATATAATGTTGTTAAACATAGGTTGACATTAAACCTAGTGTTGTGGAACCTAGAGTTGATTAGACCTAGGTGAGTGGCATCGAGATTTAGTGTTGTTGAGACACTTGACATGGACCTAGGGATAAGTGGATTATCAAGTGATGGTTAACCTAGTTGACAGGGTATCCTCAGTTGGCGAGGATTGGATCTTACTCACATAGTCTGTTTTGGGCTTGTGGCGGTCGCTCCCCACAAGCAGTGCACTCCGGAGTTGTCACACGAGCGGGGTAGCTCATGAGCGGGGTAGCTCATCGGGTGGGATACGAGCGGGGTAGCTCCTCACCCATTGGACTGGGAAGTGAGTCGGGCGAAGGGCGGGGTAGCCCTTCACCTGTGAGATTTGAGCGGGGTAGCTCCTTACCTATGAGCGGGGTAGCTCCTTACCTACGAGCGGGGTAGCTCTTGACCTATGAGTTTGAGTCATGAGTTGGGCGAGGAGCGGGGTAGCTCTTCACCTATAGGACTTGAGATCTGAGTCGGGTAAGAGCGGGGTAGCTCTTTACCTATAGTGTTAGAGTTGTGGGACGGGTGAAACAAGGGCGGGGTAGTCCTTCACCTATGTGATTTGAGACAAGGGCGGGGTAGCCTAGTGGATTGGGTAATGACATGAATTGCATAAACAGATTTGCATTCATACCACGATTAAACATAGTATATGTTAGAGGTTTACATAACCATGTTGTATTGGCATTCATTACATTGTTAAAGCATACTAGCATGATAAATGATATTGCATGCATTCCTTGCATTTGATGGCATAGTAGATATAGTAGCAGTTTATTTCTATATATCTCTCTATCTATCTATTTGTGCCAGCTTAGACCTAGTGGGAAGATCGGCGGAGTCGGCGGCCGAACCCACTGGGAACTATATTTATATAGTTCTCACCCCGTGTGGTTTTGGGGTACAGGTACACACGTGAGCGGACCGGCAGGTGATCGCGGTAAGGGCGTAGCGCCCTAGCTAGCTAGTAGAGCTTTCCTATTGTACTAGAGCACCCTCGTGTGCATGGTTATAGATGACATGATGTATTTTGGATAGCTAGCATTATGTATATGTGATATGATTATGTATTCATTTTGGAAGCTTAAATGTAATCAAGTTGTATTAAAGGTTGAATGGATGTAAATGTTGAATGTCAAATGTGATGTAATAGATAGTTATATCTCTCTTTTATTCACTTGTTTATACTTGTGATGCTTGCTCTTGTAATGTTCGGCACTGGTTGTGCCCTCGCTATTGTTTTGATCATGTATGTATTCAAGTTGATTTCCTGGGAACTTGTTGTACATGATCCTGTTGTTTAGCCTTGGGCGGACAGGGGAGGTGCTGTCCGTTCGGCGTCTGTTCGACGCGTCCGGATCGGACCAAATTGGTAGCGGTCTCGGGGCGTGACATCAGTATAGGATGCTCCACTATTGGGTGTTCCAGTAGATGTTTCTAGAGTAGTTGTACCCCCAGCAGAGACTATTACTGAGAGATTAAGACTGACTGGGGAGATATTAGAGGCAAAGCAAGAAAGGGCACGTGCGAGGTTAACTGAGTTTAGGAGATTTGATCCCCCCAGGTTCAATGGCTTGAGTGTAGAGCCATCACTTGGATTTTGTACACCAAGATCACAAGATGGACATGATGTGATTTGGGTGATGTCGATTGACAAAATCTGCTCACTTTATACCAGTCCAAGCGACTTGGTCTAGAAAGAAGCTTGCTTAGATATATCTCGATGAGATCGTAAAACTGCATGGAATTCCTACCTCTACACTTTTGGATAGCTTTATATACGGCTTTGGGGACTCGGTTACAGTTCAGTACTGCTTTTCACCCGCAGACTAATGGACAGTCCGAGAGGACAATTAGAGGATATGTTGGGAGCATGTGTCCTCGAGTATGGTGATGGCTAGTATCAACATTTGGCAATGGCGGATTTTGCATATAATAATAGTTATCAAGCAAGTATAAGAATAGCTCCATTTGAGGCATTATATGGAAGAAAATGTCGATCACCATTATATTAGAGTGAAGTGGGTGAGAGAAAAACTCTGGGTCCAGATATTTTAGTGGAAACAGAAGAAAATGTTAGAATTGCTCAACAACATTTGCAGACTGCCCAGAGTCGACAGAAAAGCTATGCTCACATACATCGTCGAGACTGAGTTTCAAATTGGAGAACATGTATTTCTCAAAGTCTCACAATCTAAAGGGATAAAAAGGTTTGAAATACGTGGAAAACCTAGTCCACGATTCATTAGACCTTTTAATATATTAGAGCGAGTTGGACCTGTTGCATATTAGTTAACTTTGCCCCCAAGTTTAGCAGGTGTACATAATGTGTTTTATGTCTCAGGCTCTCAGCCTTGATGAAGTATATCTTCGATCCATCACATATAATAGATTATGTTCCACTAGAGGTGACTGAGGACATGAGCTGTGTTGAGCGATCGGTTCAAATCCTTACACGTAAGTCGGAAGGTAAAAGAATTGCGCAACTGAGCTATTGCTTATGTAAAGGTACTACGGAGTCACCAAGAAGAGGGAGAGGCGACATGGGAGCCTGAGGATGCGATGCGAGAATCTTATCCCTATTTATTTGGGCAACATACTTGTAACACCCCACACTTTTAACTTTTTGTTTTGACTCCAATTTACTTTAAGTTTGGACCTTTTCGTAATTTCGGATCTTCGAGGGACTCGGTAGCTTTTTGTTGCTTAATTAGTCCCTAACTAATTAGACCCCTTTTTTGATACGAGCCCCCCCCCCCAGACCCGATCCACCTCTCTCTTTCGCTCGATCCCCCTCTCATCTCTACGCCCGTACGACTTCCGCCGATCCCCTTTGTGCACGCGCGACGCCATCCGTTCCCTATCGTCGCCGCCGTCATCCGTAGCCGCCTCCACCGCGTTGCTCATTGGCCATTATTTCCTTTTGGTTCGTTATCGACGGAATCTTGCCGTCGTCTCCACCGTTTTCAAGAAGGTTTTTCTCTTTCCCTCATTTTACCTTTGTATCGGATCTTGTGAGCACCCAACCTCTCTCTATTCGTCGTTATATTTTATTATTTTGAATACTCGTTTCTTGATTATTGAAAATTAAAATCATTAAAATCTGATTTCATAATTCCTAATCCCGTCATTTGAGCCAGCATTTTATATATTGTATCCTCTGTATGATCTTGTTGCTTAATACTTCACATACTACACATTTATTGGAATGTCGCTATGTTTCGCAAAATGCTAAGAGAAAGCATGTGTTGTTTGTTTTGAAATCTTTATCCCATTCGATTGTAAATCGTAAAATTCGTTTATATAGGTATAAACCCTCTGTTTGAGCATTAAGATCCTCGTTTATTATTTAAAATTTCCGTTCATATTATCTTCTTGGAATATCCAAATCCTTCAAAAAAAAAAAACTCCTTCATTCTTTGATCGCTATTTGAGGTTCGTCGAAATTATTGTTCAAATCCATTTGTGCCCCATCCCGACCTAGTTGCATATAATTATATTATCTTTGATATTCATTTTAGTTAGCTTATAGGAGACGCGTGTCTCTATTTTTAGGTCCCGACGATTGAATTTCAGCACATTTTCGACTGGATAGTTCTCATTTGAAGCTACTTAAGAGCGACCGAACACCCGTTAGTTTTTGTAAGATAATTAGGAAAATATTTTGATTGTATGAAAATCTTATTTTTGTAGAATTTAATTAAGGGTTAAGCATATTATAAATATCTCTGTAAATTGAGTTTCAATTGTGATTGACAATTTGTTTAGCAAAAGAATTTTTGAAATCTGATAATTTATTCTGCAAATTAGTGACTGACATATTTTTGAATTATAATGTCTCTTGGTATTCTGCTATGCTAATGTTGGCCATGTCGACATGTACTTTGTTATGGAAGCAAGCTTCGTCTTTGTTGCGGCCTCCGGGCTGCCTGCGCCTATCCGCGCCTCTATTTTGTTTGCGCCTTCGGGTGCCTGCGCCTATCCGCGCCTTTGTTTTGTTTGCGCCTTCGGGTGCCTCTGCTTTGTTTACGCCTTCGGGTCTTTGGATCTCGCCAACGGATCATAAGATATAGTTAAGTGCCGGAGACAATATTTATTTTGTTATATGTCGAAAGGGAAATCTTTGAAATATATAGTTTCAATCCGATCCGAATTTGAATTTTGATAAATTCTTATTTCTTAAATTTGCAATTAAAACCAGTCGCTTGAACTAATGTTGTATCCATTTATTGTATGCTTAATCCGACTAATGTGGTGTATGGTTGCTTACCCCAGGTACTGAGACGATTCGCAGGGCGGGCTGGGAGCGAGTGAACGTTAGATGTAGCTAGATTTGATTCTAGCCTCTTCGTCTTATTTCTATTGCATTTAGATATGAACTTTGAACTTCGTAGATAATCATCGTTTATCTGTTCCTACTTTATTGTTTCTTCGTACCTACATATCTCTTAGAACAATTTCGGTTGTGTTGCATCATAAACTTTATTTTGCTTATAGGATACTTCAGTTGATTTTAGTTGCAATTAAATTGTTAGCCTCATTTTCGACTATTTGGATTTAATAGAAATTTCTCTTATGATCATCTTTTGTTTTGTAATTGTCTGACTTCTGTAGCCTTGCATATTTTACTAATTTAGTAGATATGCGGCATCTGTTATGCCTCGGGTTTGGGGCGTGACAGAGAAATGGTATCAGAGCCTAGGGTTAAGATCTTTTTGTAACTTTAAGGTATAGGATTGTGAGAGTTTATTAGGACGGTGAGGATGGGTAAAAGTAGACGCCGTGTTTGATCCTATTTGATTATTGTTACAGTTTTCGTTAATGTTTTCATTTACGTGTTGTGATATCCTCTCTTGTTAAGATGGTGCGTCCGACCCGCTAGCAACACCAATAATGAGCAACCGAGGAACCCGCCTCCAGCCAGATCCGGAGATGCAGATCTAGACGTCACCTTAGCCTCACTTTTGAATACCACGTCCTCGGAGCCGTTCCACCTATCCAGAATCCGCTTCAGTCAACCATAGCGCTCCAACGAACCCTTCGGCTTTGTTCCAGCTCGTGCAGCAGACTTTTAGTATGGGGATACTCCGACGGCCGCCCCCATACCTTTTCGTTCCGCGTCCACTGCACCTTCTGGTTTGTTCCACCGCCGCCACAACCTATATTCCCACCCACTCCGCGCAGTTTACCGCAGAGCACCACGATGGACCCCCCTGGTGCCACCCTGATACAAGCTGTTGTCGGACTAGTTCAGACTCAACAGCAAAATTTACAGCAGAATCCAGCTCTAGCCGCGGATCAAGTTCCAGAGTTCGAGAGAGGAGCATCAATGAATTTAAGAAGTCTGCTCCTCCACCTTTTTCCGGCGCTACAAATCCGGATGAAGCGAAAATTGGATCAAGGAGATGGAAAAAGCATTTACGGCCATGCAGTGCACGGATGAAGAGAAAGTCAGATTTGGGACATTCATGCTTCAAGGCAGAGCGAATAATTGGTGGGAAAGCGAGTTGAGAACTCGCAGGTAGCAACTTATCAGCCATTTCGTGAGGATTTTCGATCGGCGTTTTATGCTAAGCTTTCCAATGAGTAAACTCCGCCAGCTCAGAGGCAATTCTAGATCTAAAGCAAGGGTCAACGTCTGTAGAGGAGTACGAGCCCGAGTTTGATCGACTCTCTCAGTTTGCCCGAAAATTGGTGATGATAACGAATCGGGGCGGCCAAAAGGTTTGAAGAAGGACTGAATGGATATATCCGTACTGGCTTGCGCCTCTACACCTTGAGACATACGACGAGGTTGTCTCAGGGCAAAATCCTTAGATTCAGTATGGAGACAGACTCGAGAGGAGCGCAATGCAATCAGAAGAAGAGAAATAGAGATTCTTTCAGAAAGGAGATCGGAATGCAAGAGGGTCGGACAGATCTAGTGATTTGGAGATCGCGTAATACGCCAACTCCTCATGGTGGACCACCAAATCGGGATCAGAAGTCAAAATGCTCAGTTTGTGGAGGGCACATAAGGATTCGACTGCAGACATGTGACGTGGGTTGCTTCAGATGCGGGACTTGAACCATCGATAGCTCAGTGTCCTTTACTTAGCACTGACTCTAGCACTGGATCCAAGCTCAGGAGAAATTTGCTGCTTCAGCTAGTCGTGACGTGCCCCTCTCTACTGGTCAGCCTAGAGTGGAAGGCCTCGAACGCAGGGTCGTGTCCAGGCTCTCTCTCAGCAGGATGCCCAGGCATCTAATGCCGTGGCTCGGTATTCTGCCCGTAAATTCTGCTTTTGCCTATGTTCTCTTTGATTCTGGAGCTACACATTCTTTTGTATCTTCTGCTTTTGTTCGAAAGTCTATGTTACCCTCTGAACCTTGATTATACTTTATGTGTTGGTACACCTTTGGGGGAGGATTGTGATTGACGCGAGTTTGTAGGAGCATGGTCAGATTGGATAATAGGAGCTTATTGCAAATCTTCATGTTATGGACATGCCGACTTTGATGTGATTTTGGGATGGACTGGCTTTCGTCCCACTTTGCCACTTTGAATGTCGGGAGAAGCGGGTGGAATTCAACATTCTCTGGGGAGGCAAATTTTGCTTTTCTTGGGAATGGAGCTTACACCCCACCTCCGATCATTCTTCCTGCAAGCTACTCGTCTCTTAAGGAGTGCTGCGCGGTGATTTGTGGCGCTGGTGAAAGATCTGAATTTAATTACTCCGAGATTAGAAGACATCTCGGTAGTAAATGAATTTCCGGATGTTTTTCCAGAAGACCTCCCTGGGCTAACGCCAGATAGGGAAGATTGAATTTCGTGTTGATTTAGCTCCAGAACAAATCCAATTCAAAGACACCTTACGGATGTCACCAAGTTGAGCTCAGGAACTGCAATGCACTTAAGCAACTTCTGGACAAGGGATTCATTAGACCGAGTGTCTCTCTTGGGGCGCTCCAGTACTTTCGTCAAGAAGAAGGATGTACTATGAGATTATGTATCGATTATCGTGAGCTAAACAGAATGACTGTGAAGAATCGATTTACCAAGAATCGACGACTATATTGATCAGTTCGAGGTGCAGAAGTCTTTTCCAAGATTGATCTACGATCAGGATACCATCAGCTGAAGGTCAGAGCCGAAGATATACCCAAAACTGGCTTTTCGCACACGCTATGGCATTACGAGTTCCTAGTAATGCTATTGACTAACGCTCCAGCCGCTTTCATGGATCTGATGAATAGAGTATTCAAACTTTCTTGGATAAGTTATTCATAGACGACATTCTGGTGTACTCTAGCAGTTCAGCTGAGCATAAGAAACATCTCAGGATAGTTTTGAAACTCTTCGACAAAGAACTCTACGCCTAAGTTTAAAGTGTGAATTTGGTTGCAAAGTGTTTCCTCTCTCGGACATATTGTGTCTAAGGAAGGTATTTCAGTGGATCCTTCAAAGATAGAAGCTGTGAAAAATTGCCACGACAAGCAACGTCACAGGTTCGAAGTTTTGTGGCTTAGCAGGATACTATAGAAGATTTGTGGAGGTTTCTCCGCCTAGCTGCACCATTGACTCAGTTGACACGAAAAGGAGTTAAATTTCAGTGGTCGGATAAATGTGAACAAAGCTTTTTGGAATTGAAGAAACGCTTAATATCAGACCTATCCTTACCTTACCTATTAGTGGTGAGGGATTCACTATTTACAGTGATGCCTCGAAAAGGATTGGGATGCGTCCTGATGCAGAATGACAAAGTGATTGCCTATGCTTCCGACAGCTGGCCATTCGAGGAAACTACCCGACCCAACGCCTAGAATTGGCACAGTAATCTTTGCACTGAAAATTTGGAGACATTACCTCTACGGCGAGCCTTGTGAGATTTTTACCGACCACAAAAGTTTAAAAGTACATCTTCACACAGAAAGAACTTAACATGCGACAAAGAAGGTGGCTAGAACTATTGAAGACTACGATGTGACCATCAAGTATCATCCGGGTAAGGCCAACGTCGTAGCGGATGCCCTCATCAGAAAATCAATAGGAATATAGCGACATTGGTTACTTCTCAGCGACATATTTTAGAGGATCTCAGACGGCTCGACATAGAAATTCACATCCATGGGTCTGAAGCTCATCTAGCTAACCTGCAGGTTCAACCTACACTGATTGATAGGATCAAGTCAGCCCAGGCGAATGACATTCATCTTAGAGAGACACGACATTTAGTGGAATCAGGAGCACACATCGGAGTTTAGAATTCACGAAGATGGCTCTTTGAGATTTAGGAACCGTTTACGTTCCTAAGAATCCGGATTTAAAAACGAAATTTTGAAGAGGCTCATTATTCGGGATATTCAGTGCACCCTGGAGGAACCAAAATGTACAGAGATTTGAAGAACGTCTTCTGGTGGAGTAACATGAAAAGGGAGATTGCAAGATTCGGGCTAAGTGTTGCTTGCCAGCTGGTGAAAATCGATAAGCAGAGATCACGCCGCTTACTTCAGCCCCTTCCTATTCCTGAGTGGAAATGGAGAGAAAACTATGGATTTGTTACTCGACTATCTAGAAGTGAGAAGGGAAATGACGCAATTTGGGTCATAGTTGATAGATTGACTAAGTCAGCGCACTTTCTCGCTGTAAAGACGGGTATGACTTTGGAGAAACTAGCGGAGCTCTATATTGCACAAATAGTACGTCTACATGGTGTTCCAGTTTCGATCGTGTCTGATCGTGATTCAAGGTTCGTGGCTCATTTCTGAAAGGATTACATAAAGCTTTGGGAACACACTGGACTTCAGTACCCTTCCATCCGCAGACAGATGGCCAGTCCGAGAGACGATTCAAATTTTAGAAGACATGTTACGCTCTTGCGTAATCGATATGAAAGGCTCTTGGGACATCACCTACCATTGTTTGAGTTTGCCTACAATAATAGCTTCCAGGCCAGCATTCAAATGGCTCCCTTCGAAGCTTTGTATTGGAAAGAAGTGCAGATCCCTCTGTGTTGGGATGATGTTGGTGAAGAGAAAGCTACTTGGTCCAGAATTGTGTGCAACAAACTATTGAGAAGTTCATTTTGATTAAGGAGCATCTCAGAGCTGCTCAGAGTCGGCAGAAGAGCTACGCTGATAATCGAAGACGACCGCTCGAGTTTGACGTGGAGACCGTGTCTTCTTGAAATGTCACCTTCAAGAGGTATTATGCGCTTTGGAATTCGGGGAAGCTTAGCCCTCGTTATGTGGGCCCCTTTGAGACTGAAAGAATTGGTGACGTAGCGTAAGACTTGCCTTACCGCCTTCTTTAGCTGGAGTGCATAACGTCTTTCATGTATCTATGTTTGAGGAAATATGTTCACGATCCAAGCCACATTGTAGAGCCGGAACCTTTGCAGCTTAGAGAAGATCTACTTATGACGAACAGCCAGTACGTATGTGGACCGAAAGGAGCAAGTTTTGAGAAGACGGGACCATTCCATATGTTAAAGTCCAATGGAGCAACCATTCCGAACGAGAAGCTACTTGGGACTTGAAGAGCAGATGAGGATGAAGCACCCTCAACTTTTCAGAGAGCTAAGTGTGTTAAGTTTAGAGGACTAAACTTCTTTTAGGAGGGGTGGATGTAAACCCCACACTTTTAACTTTTGTTTTGACTCCAATTTACTTAAGTTTGGACCTTTTTCGTAATTTCGATCTTCGAGGGAGTCGGTAGCTTTTTTGTCTGTAATTAGTCCCTAAACTAATTAGACCCCTTTTTGTGATACGAGCCCCCCCCCCTCCAAACCGATCCATCTCTCTCTTTCGCTCGATCCCCTCTCTCTCTACGCCGTACGACCTCCGCCGCCCTTTTGCACGCGCGACACCATCCGTTCCCTATCGTCGCCGCCGTCATCCATAGCCCCTCCACCGCATTGCTCATTGGCCATTTTTCTTGTGTCGTTATCGACGGAATCGCCGCCGTATTCAACTCATTTTCGAGAAGGTTTTTCTCTTTCCCTCATTTTACCTTTGTATCGGATCTTGTGAGCACCCAACCTCTCTCTATTCGTCGTTATATTTTATTATTTTGAATACTCGTTTCTTGATTATTGAAAATTGAAATCATTAAAATCTGATTTCATAATTCCTAATCCTCGTCATTTGAGCAGCATAATTTTATATATTGTATCCTCTGTATGATCTTGTTGCTTAATACTTCACATACTACACATTTATTGGAATGTCCGCTATGTGTTCGGCAAAATGCCTAAGAGAAAGCATGTGTTGTTTTGTTTTGAAATCTTTATCCCATTCGATTGTAAATCGTAAAATTCGTTTTATATAGGTGATAAACCCTCTGTTTGAGCATTAAGATCCTCGTTTATTATTTAAAATTTCCGTTCATATTATCTTCTTGGAATAATCCAAATCCTTCAAAAAAAAAAAAACTCCTTCATTCTTTGATCGCTATTTGAGGTTCGTCGAAATTATTGTTCTAAATCCATTTGTGCCCCATCCCGACCTAGTTGCATATAATTATATTATCTTTGTATATTCATTTTAGTTAGCTTATAGAGAATCGCGTGTCTCTATTTTTAGGTCCCGACGATTGAATTTCAGCACATTTTCGACTGGATAGTTTTCATCTTTGAAGCTACTTAAGGTAAGCGACCGAACACCCGTTAGTTTTTATAAGATAATTTAGGAAAATATTTTGATTGTATGAAAATCTTATTTTTGTAGAATTTAAAATTAAGGGTTAAGCATATTATTAAATATCTCTGTATATTGAGTTTCAATTGTGATTGACAAGTTTGTTTAGCAAAAAGAATTTTTGAAATCTGATAATTTATTCTGCAAATTAGTGACTGGACATATTTTTGAATTATAATGTCTCTTGGTATTCTGCTATGCTAATGTTGGCCATGTCGACATGTACTTTGTTATGGAAGCAAGCTTCGTCTTTGTTTGCGCCTCCGGGTGCCTGCGCCTATCCGCGCCTCTGTTTTGTTTGCGCCTTCGGGTGCCTGCGCCTATCCGCGCCTTTGTTTTGTTTGCGCCTTCGGGTGCCTCTGCTTTGTTTACGCCTTTGGGTGTCATTGGATCTCGCCAACGGATCATAAGATATAGTTAAGTGCCGGAGACAATATTTATTTTGTTTATATGTCGAAAGGGAAATGCTTTGAAAAATTATAGTTTCAATCCGATCCGAATTTGAAGTTTTGATAAATTCTTATTTTCTTAAATTTTGCAAATTAAAACCAGTCGCTTGAACTAATTTGTGTATCCATTTATTGTATGCTTAATCCGACTAATGTGGTGTATGGTTGCTTACCCAGGTACTGAGACCGATTCGCAGGGCGGGGCTGGGAGCGAGTGAACGTTAGATGTAGCTAGATTTGATTCTAGCCTCTTCGTCTTATTTCTATTGCATTTAGATATGAACTTTGAACTTCGTAGATAATCATTCGTTTATCTGTTCCTACTTTATTGTTTCTTCGTACCTACAATATCTGTTAGAACAATTTCGGTTTGTGTTGCATCATAAACTTTAGTTTTGCTTATAGGATACTTCAGTTGATTTTAGTTGCAATTAAATTGTTAGCCTCATTTTTCGACTATTTGGATTTAATAGAAATTTTTCTTTATGATCATCTTTTGTTTGTTAATTGTCTGACTCTGTAGCCTTACATATTTACTAATTTAGTAGATATGCGGCATCTGTTATGCCTCGGGTTTGGGGCGTGACAATACTTGAGGTATATTTTAAGTTTCGATGATGAAACTTTTTTAAAGGAGAGGAGGATGTGATATACTGGACCTTAGCAAATAGACAATGTTACAGTATAATTTTATTTCGTCAGTATTTTCTACAATGCTTGACTGAGTTGGGGACATTTTGGCATAAGATAAATGCAAAAACGAACTCAAATAGTTAAGATTTAATTTGTAGAGGACTAATGTTAAAGTATGTGAAGTTGAGAGGCTTTTTGGCAACGGTGCATATTAGTGGATTCCACCTAAACACTTTCATGCTTATCCTTTCTTTCTCTGTTGGCTTTAGAGAGAGAGAAACAGATTGAGTCAGTTACGAGGAAAAAAGAAACAAAGAAGCAAGCTTGGTTTCTGCATAATGATCGATCGATACATGTGCGTGATTTTTCGGTGTTTCGACGTAGAAGTTAGTATCATAATATTATAATTTTTCATTTAGATTTTTTGAGGGATTTTTGTAGAAATTGAGAGTTAAAAACTGATTTGGTTTATACATTCTAGGAGTTGATTTCGTATGATTTTCACAAGAGTTTTTGAGCCACTGATGTATCATGGTTGCCATTAATGCTAGGAGAGCAGTAGCTTATCATCTCACTATCCCAACTACCGTTCTTTGCGATATAGGTGGATTCCATGTTGTCAAAATTGGCGGACTAATTTTTATGTCCATATTATATTATTTAGCCTGTGAGATGAGCTGTTGACATAGTTGAGATAATAGTTATATTTTGACATCTATTAGTAGAGTAAATTGAGACATATATATATATAATATTTCTCTAAAGATTAATAAACAGTTACAAATGGTGGGAGACTATCTGTATTTTGGACACAATATTAGTATTATCATGATCTGTTTGATCATTGCATTTGACCACAGCCTGCATGCTATGTTGAGTTTGATAGTGATACTATACTTAGCTGAGGTAGCGCCCCACAAGTGCCATTCCGGAGATTGGGCTATGAGATATTATTATGGCATGGGCAAAACAGCAGCCTGCGTGGTAGCGGACCACTATAAGTGGGTGCTGGACATGAGGCAGCGCTTGCTAGACTTGACTATTGAGTCGGTCACTATGATTAGGCTTTATTGCAATATTTTATTCAGTAACTAATTGATGCATGACATATATAAATTACAGGTTTCAGTTATATTGTAGAGGCATGATAGTAGTAGTTACTTTCAGCAATTATTTATATTAGTACTTGTTTATTTACATTGTTCAATCATTTACTATTTTTTGCCTTTTGTGGACCTAGTGGTGTAGAGTAAGGATTTAAGTACCGTGGCACAGGATCATGCTGGAAACTTGCCAGCACAGTACCGCACGGTGCGTGCCGAGCCGTGTCAATGCGTGCCGAGCTGTGTCGATGCGTACCGGTCAAAAAAATTCTTTGTGCCGACACATAATAGCATGAAATATTTATTTTCTTTAGCAACAAAATATTCTAACTATTTATTATGTCTTTTTATCACATCTTTTGAACTTTATTGAGAAAATTACTTACTAATTTAAAAAATAGAGGGTTTTGAGATGTGCCATCGGCACGAGGTTTGTATCGTGCCGATATATTGTTGGCACGGTACGGTACGGTGGATACGGCCCGTGCCGACGAGCACTTAAAACCTTGGTGTAGACCGTCAGCGTTGACGATCGTACTCCCTAGGACTATTGATTATAGTTCTCATACCCTCTTTACTAATATTTTTTTTCGAAGCCTTCAGCATCAGCGACTGATCGAGATAAGGGAATTGTGGATAGTTAGCATCTCCTACCCTTTTTGTGTATGTAGTTAGGCCACCTATCGGTTTATATAGCAGCCTGTACAGTGCTTTGAGGTTTGGAGTGGTCAGAGATGTTGTACCATTTTGAGGACTGGTGTGGTGATGATTGTATATCTTTACAGCGCTGTTATAGTATATAGTTTTTATTTTTTTTCTGATACCTACCATTGGTAGATTTTAGTTAATTTTGTTGGATAGGTTTTGCTGACGCTTAGTCTGTATAAGATATATCCTTGTGCATACGACGGGTCTATTGACGTAACCCATGCTTGGGCTATATTCCAGGCATGACATGGCATTTGCAAAACACTATAGATTAAAAAATTCATGCAAGAGCTGCATATGGATTATTTGAGGCCTCTGATGTTTTATTGTGACAACAAGGCTGCAATTAACATTTCTCATAATCCGATGCAGCATGACAGAACAAAACATATAGAAGTAGACAGAACAAAACAAATTGTAATTTGAGAGAAATATGAGAGAAATTTCATCAAGTAAATGCCAGATAAAGGGCAGATTTCTATACCCGTTGTGAAATCAAAAAGCCAATTGATGGATATTCACGCCAAGGGTCTAGAAGTACTATTTTCAATAATATTGTGTACACGATGGGCTTGAGAAACATCGATGCTCAATCTTCAAGGGGGGTTTTAACTACAATCCCATGTTTTATTTTTATCTGCTTTTAGGTCTTTTGTGTAAACTGATCCATCATATAATAAATTATGTTGTGGAGAAGATAAAACCTAAGCCTTTTTTCCTACTAATTATTCTCATTTCCTACAACACATCCCATCAAATATTGCAGATGATCAATGAACAGAGGAGCAAAAGAAAAAATAATAATAATAACAATTCAGATGATAAACTTTATGCCACATTTCATGAAGGAGTGTGAGAAGTTAACCTGAATATAATGGACAAGTGCAGAATTCTCATCCTTCTGATTCAATCCCTCGACCGGGTAACTGTATTGCAATCCTCTTTCAAGCTTCACAATTCTTTTTGTTGAATGTTGAGATGGAAATAATGGTTTACACATAGGATTTGGGCCACTAAAAAAACAATCTTCTATATGCTGGACAATCGATTCTGCTTCACTTGGTTCAATGTTTCCTATAGCAAAATAAAATATATAAGTAACATATTTCCCTCATATTATACAGATTAACAAATTGAATCTAAGAAATAATACTAACCAGAGATGTAGCACTCTAAAAATGCCTTTGCAAGTAAGTGAGGTGAGAATTTCGCAAGATTATCCGCCTCAAGATGTGGAAGGACTTCGAATTCATCATTCCAGTGCCATGTTTGATCTTCCAGTATTAAACTGCAATAGTATAGAGCTTGCTTGTATGGCTGATGAAATTTATAATTCTCATACTCCTTTGTTATAGTTTCCTGATGATATTGAACATACATTTAGAAACAATTCATATTAAAGAACAATCAGAAGAAAAAAAGGATTGCATTATAACAATAGATTATCAAGTATAAATAAGAAAGCAGCATATATAGTTTCAGCTAAAGGATTGCATTATATCAGAGATGTGCTATTCCGTTAGAAATCAAGACGTGACTTTTTGATGTGGAACAGTTAAAACAAGGGTAAACCATGTAACTAACTCCTCTAAGAACAGTTAAAACAAGGTGCATGAGGGAGAGAAAGAATGCTGCTTGCTTTTATTGATCGAAATGTGACATATTCCCTTCTTATTTAAAGCTTGCAAGATTCTCATGGTTAAAATTTAGGGAACTAGCATGAAGGGGAAACAAGCCTCCACCTGACAATTTGCCAATTAGTGCTCTTAGAACTTCTACTTCACTAACTCAAGCCTAACTGAGAATAGGGACGTAAGTATACATATGTTACTTGTTACATGACAAAATAAATACAAGCTCCTCATGAATACATATTACATATAGAGGTATGCAACACCTACTAATGTAAGTCGAGTCTGATCCGTATAGTTGCGGAGCATAAACAAGCCGATGTTAGAAAACTCAAGTTCGCATTTAGCTTGAATGATAGAAATAAATCAAATCTAAAAATCTAATTCACTCACTGGAGTGAAATCAGTTGGTTAACAAAACATATTAGGTAGATTGGCCTAAAACAATTATTTGATTTGTTTCAGTAAGTACAATTAAATTAAATTAGACTGCCTAATCACTAAAAATGATTGAACTAAACCGCTTAGCATAAAGGCTAACCATAAAATAGGTTGGACTAAAGCAAAGTTAATCAAATCAAGCTTGAACTATTCCCACTTAGTTAGACAGCGCTAGAGCCAATTATCAGATATTAGTTTTTCTGGTCTTAGTTGAAACTGACTACTAAAATAGGCTACACTTTGATCCTTTTCCTTAATATTGGTGACTTTTCAAAGGTCTGTTGTGACACCCTAGAATTCTGATTAGCCGCATGTATAAGGTATAATAGGGCTAAACCTTTTAACCCGACTATAGCACTTTGGGCAATAGCTAGACCCAAGAGGTAAAAGAATTAAGTGTGCTAGGACTAGAGTAGTCGTAGGATGGGTGACCCCGTGAGAAGTGGGGTGTCTCAATTGGTATCAAAGCTATTCACCAGCCTGAAATATAAGATAAGTCTCAACCGCGCTATGATCATACAACGGGTAGAGTGTGGCTCCCCGACGGACGACAATTGTGGGTGGAGCGCAGCTCTCCACAAGGTTTGGTAAGGGTAGCAAGACGAGTCTCACATTGTCTTGTACTTGTAAGTGTACTTTAACCTGACGAGGAAAACTTAAAAAGAGGGGAGAATGTGACACTCTAGAATTTGTTATAATCATATATATAAGGTATAATAGGACTAAATCTCTTAATTCGGTTATAGCATTTTGGACGGTGGCTAGGTCCAAGAAGTTAAGAGTGTTAAGTGTGCTAGGACTGGAGTAATTCTAGATTGGGAAGTGGGGCGTCACATTTGTGCCCTTTAAATCATAACCGTAGATATAAGGTCTAAATTATTAAATGAGCATCCTAAGTACTACATCAATAATTTCCTCACTATCAAGTATCAATCATTAAATTAGCACGTGGACATTGTGCAGAAGATTTTAGTATACTAGACTTCTTCAAAAATTTTATTTTAAAATTAGACCCGTCAAAATTTTGTTTGTAAATATAGTCTCCGTTTTGTTATATGAGCGCCAGGGAGAAAAAAATACGTGAAAGTGGTAAATGATTCACAGCATTCGTCAAATTTTTGACGGAGAGAGAAAGCGATGAATGGTTCACCGCCTATAAAAAGAGTACACGATGAAAGAATGAGAGAGAGGAGAGAGACTGAGAGAGAAAGAAAAGAAAAAATAACAAAGGTGGTGAACAGTTCACCGCTTTTAAAATAACTTTGTTAGTTTTAAGAGGAGTTATGAAAGCAGTGAATGATTAGCCGCATTTAAATGCGGTGATTCATTCACCGCTTATATTATTTATTTTTTAAAAAAGTCAATATAGCATATTAGAGATCTATTTTTATAATTATGTTTTTTAAAAGACTATATTTGCAATTGTAAAAATTGGTAGGATCATTTATAAAAAAAAAAATCCATTGTGGAGCCTATCTATCAATCATTACTTCATTAAATTAGCATGTGGAGTATTCTATCAATTATTTTGTGGCATGTTGTTCTATTGGGATACAAGTACAATATAAGTACCACTCATAACAGATCATGACATTGATCCAAAAGTATAGTTACACCAGGTTTCATCCGGTCTAATACCCACCGCCAAGGATTTAAGTGTCGTGGTACAGGGCCAAAAACTTGCCGGCATGGTGCATGCCGGACCATGTCACAAAAAAATACATGTGTGCCGACACATAATTGCATGAACTATTTATTTCTTTAGCAACAAAATATTCTAATTGCTTATTATGTATCTTCATCAAGTCTTTTGAATTTTATTGAGAAAATTACTTACTAATTTAAAGAAAAGAGAATTGTGAGCTGTGTCATCTGCACGGAGGTTGTATCGTGTCGATATCTCTTTGGCACGATAAGACACAATAGATATGGCCTATGCTGATGGGCACTTGAATCCTTGCCCACGACAATAAGTAATCTCATATTTATGTAAGTATGATTAGTAATTTTGTCTTGAAATACAATTGCATCCTTTTTAGTGAAGTTTAAAAAGATTTGACATGAGTAATTGTTAAGATAAATTTTACAAAGGAATGGACAAGATAATCTTAATACAACCATCTATCTAAATATAATCTCATAAAGAATTTCAACACAGAAACCAAAAGTGATATAATAAGCTAAAACCCCAGTACATTCCATAACTACTTCAACTAAGAAGTCCCAAATTTCAATATTGAAGGATTTTATTAACAGAATGTGATTCGGATAGGTGTGAATTTCAGTACATTACATTGCTGCCTCAGCTAAGAAGTTCCAAACATCAATAATATCCTATATTGTCAAACACTAATTTCCACCTTTCTCATATAGTCTCTGTACCTCAATATTCCTAACATTGATAATGAAACTTCAACCCTATGCAGTCGAAAAATACCATCTCCTATGCTGATAGTTTCTTTATCTGATACTGTGGCAACAGACTGTAGCAGTAGTGTGGCAATAGACTGTAGCAGTACTGTAGAGTCATACTGTAGTAGTACTGTAGCATTGTGAGACAGTAAATAGGCACCCGCAAAGAAAGGAGAAAAGAAAAAGGACGAGCAATGCCGATGAGATCAACGAGGGAAAAGTGCGGCACTGGATCGCTGTACCCTAAAATTAGGGTTTGACTCTGATACCATGAAAGAAGGGCAAAAGAGTATAGCCCTCTAGGATTGTATTGATGATAATAAATAGTGTACAAATCAACCTATTATAGTATACTAAAATATATAGTTCTACACTATATAAGGCAACAAATAATACAATACTAAATTCCTAGCATACTAAAATATATCCTAACAGTTCTGTATCTGTCCATACAGATCACATGCATGGATCCCTTACACCAGGCAGATTTATATTTCTCTAGCATCACCTAATCCCAGTTGTGGTGCATTTGCCACTTATAGCTTTATTTGCCACATGTGATGATGTAAAATACTCAAAGTGCGTATTCTACAATCTTAGCTCTGCTAAAATTAGCTACAATAACTGCTTTCCTATTTCTATCCAATGTGTAAACAACAAATTCTCTATCTCTCTCGTCTACTAATCTATCTATGTAGGGTCATCATGAATTGAAAGTGTCTAGCCATCATATCCGTCATTTTCCCATCCATACAAGATTGTACATTCTAAGCTACTCTAAGAAACTGACTTTCATGGATCTAACCATCAATACTGGCCCAAGGCTGAAAGGAAAATTTGGAGGTTTACACCTTTACGATAGTAGTGTGTCATTCAGCCAATTAGAGTGAAAGTTAATTACAGATAGTATGATATAAAATAAAAATGTCCTTTCATAGATGTCTCAACTCGAGATGTTCATCATATGTCACTCCAAATCTTACTGACATAACAAGAAGGACAAAAGCAGAAGCTCCTTCTAAGTCTCCAGCAACGGGGAAAAACAAAATACGGTGCTAGAATATAAATAAATGAAAATTCAAGAAAATACTAATCGAACTGCTGCTGTGATATGTCAGAGCATAATTACCTTGATGACTGAAAACCGATCTGGCTTAACTTCAAAGTCTCTCATTTTACCAACAATTGTTTCCAAAAGGATTCTCATTTTGTGATTATACCCAACAAGAATCACCTGAAAAAATATTCAAAAAAAAAAAGTGCATTCCTATTATTAAACTATAACAAAAAGATGTAATGAAAGTATTATTAAATTATATTCTGCATAGTTTTAGCAAAGTAATGTTCACTGATGAAAGTTTCAGAGCTTTACAGAAAGATCCTCATCAATTAATACAGTTTATTATCCATAAATGGAAAGAATAAATGGATTGTAAAATGTTGCATGTAGATCCATATCTTGACATTTATGATATAGTCTCGCAGTGTATTAAAGATAAATCAAAGTACCATGTCTACAAAATGCAAAATTATTGTCACAAAGATTTGCACCTTTGACTTTCCAAACATAGTATTCCCTAGTTTCTACAAGATAACACCATATGCTTTTATGCCCCCCTTCATTAGAGCTTAAAAGTTCGAACAATGATGACACCCCTACAAAATAAAATATGCCCAAAAGACATAAGAAAAGTTTAGAGTCAAGCACAATACTAACCTGAAATCCTGTGTCAATTTGATGAATCGCATAATACAGACCAGCAACTTGAGCATCATAGGCTGTAATAATAAAAGAGTTAGCTCAAGAATACATGATACAGTAGCTTTTAATAAGTACCAAAAAGATAAAATGCCTATTTACTAAAATGCCGATATACAAAGAAAAATATTCTCGGACTACAACTATTTAGCAACACAATCACACAAGCACTCTGAGCTGCGAGCAAGTCCTTGTCTTGGAAGTAAAAGAATCACTCAATCAGTTTGAATTCTTGTAATATAGATAATACACAACTGATCAATGTCACAGCAGAAAATTATGTGCCATTAAAAAGTTTGTAAGAGAGAAAAGATGTTAACTTCATCAATTTTTTGTTTTTTATTATATTCTATTGAACGTGTAAAATTTCTCATTATAGAACTTGTTTAGTATTGGCATATTAAGCGACGGTGGAGTTGGATTCATGAAGAGTTCGAGCCACGAAGTTGAATATTGAAGACTCGAAGACTCGAAGAATCAAATTCACGATGCTCGGTAAATTTTAATTGTGGTGATTTTAGTACATACATCTATAGTTTGGAACAGGTTAAAAATATTCATGTGTGGATTAGAATCATGTTTTCAGAACTCTAAATGTTAATACGTGAGTATTAGCATGATGTTCCGGAATAAGGAACTGAGTTCCGGAAGATGACATGCTTCTCGAAACTAACTTCAACATTCCTCTGAAATAGAACATTGTAAAAACTGAAGTTACACTGGTGTTCTGAAACCAGGTCTGATGTTCCAAACCAGGTCTGATGTTTCGGAACATACATCTGTCTTCCAGAGTAAGGTTTCCAAATCATGTCATAGAGTTCCAATACGACTTATACGAATTCCAAAGGTAAATATGTATAGAGTTCTCAAACGTAGTAATTCAAATAGAATACACCAGGGAGCAACCCTAGAGGCTTGAGATTGCTCTTTTTCTTCCATAAAACATCTCCCGAATTAATTCCCAGGCACCCTAACTTGATGTCGACATAGAGAATTGAGTTGGCCATTACTTAGAGACTTTTTCCACGGTGCACTCATAATTCTCTAAGCAACAAATCACCACCACCCTTCTTCTTCTAACTCTGAATGGAGTGTGCGTCATGGATTTGATGTGTTGAAGGCATTTCGTGGATTCAAGAGTTGTTGCTTGTGGATTCGAGTGACGTTCGTGGATTCAAAAGTGAGTAGGTGGTGCATGAGATCTACGGCAAGGATTGAAGTGCCGCCCCGTGCCGTACGGCACGGGACGGCACATATTGGGGGCACGGTATGGGAGGGTCTCGGACATGTACCGTTGTTGGGTGTGGTGCGATCCGTTCGCCGCCAGACGGTGTGTCAGGACTCGAGCTCACGCTGGGTAAGTGCAACGCGATCGCCACCAGATGGTCAAGTCGTGCGACTTGAGCCGAGCTTAGTGTGTGCGACGACCTCGCCGCTAGGGGGCTGAGACAGAGAGAGCGGTAGGCTGATGAGCAGCCAGTGCGCGGGCTATCCGCGAATGATTGACTCGAAGCCGAGTCGTGTGGTTAGCATCAATAGGGTAGAGGAACCCTTATGAGCTAGAGATAGAGGCTTGAGCTAAGGTAATAGAGACCTTAGAAGCCAGTGGACTGAGTTGAGATCCTAAGGTAATGGAGACCTTAGAGTAAAGTTGTAAGCTAAGAGTAGCTAAGTAAAGTGTAGAATCTATGGATCTACTAGATGTTGCATAGAGTTGCATGGCTTTCATATCGCATATTGTGAGGCATGGCATGTATTTCAATTGAATATATATATCTGTTGTATATTGTTGAACTAACATGTTGCAGCGCCTCCTCGGACCTATCGGTCGAGCTTTTTCCTTGGGTGGCCGTACCCACTAGGAACCATGGAGTTGGTTCTCACCCCACGTGGTTTTGGGGTGTTTTCAGGTTGTACGTGTGCAGCGCGGTGGCGCGAGGTGAGGGCGTAGCTCAGTAGATAGCGCCCTACCACAGAAACCGAGGTAGCAGTACCCTGAGGCAGTCTAGCTTAGGGGTCTAGAAGGCAAGAATCAAAATGTATCAAACTTGTAAAATTAAATGACGTAATAATGTGATTGTAATTGGAAGTAAAAATGTAAACTGAACTGAGATGTACTAAGTGAATGTGAATGAATGCTTGTAATAGCTGTTAGTTTTATGTATTTGATACTTCCTTTGCAATCTGGATTGTTATCAGTTCCTAGTTGGAACACTCGTTGTATTGTTTGGATTGCGACGCCTAGAACGTACAGGGGAGACTCTGTCCGCGTACAGGGGAAACCCCGGTCCGTTCGGCGGTCTGTTAGCGGCGCCGCGACCCGGTCCAAATTGGCGGTTGGTCGCGGGGCGTGACAGTTAATGTTGTCCGAAGCCTTCGGAATTCCTTCTAAGTATTTGAAACCCCAGCATGTATAGTTTTACATATAATCATCCTGTTTACTAGCTCAAACTGTAGATTTTCATGATATAGATGAAATCTAAGTTTTGGAGCATGCCTTAGTTAATCTATGATGATTATTATCTGCTGAACTGGGATCTTAGGAGAAAACTTATTAAACCTACACCTGTCACTTTTCGAAAAATTATCAGCTTTAGCTTCGGAGCTGACTTTTCTTTTGTTTCACCGCTGTTAATGCATCGTGGATACTTAGATTAGTGTAGGTTGAGATTACGCTCATGCTGAGGGGCTGACGGCGGACTAAGATTCTTACATCTTGTATCAAATTGTGCCGAGGGCACGTGAGCCTTGGTTGTTAAACCAGTTTGACCCATTTGTATTGATTATAGCCTACGTGAGCCTAATTGAGCTCGATAGAGACACGCTTACATGCTCGGCTGGGTAGCTCCCCTGAGTGCCGCTCCAGAGCGAGGCTTTTCTTGCGTTGATGTCGCAACAGTCCCGTTTGGGCGGTTTTCTTGGACTGGCCACCTCCGTGGGCGGTGTGCGGTGTAGTTTGGGCATAAGTGGGACTGGCCAGTTGTGGCTAATTTGCAGCTAGTGATGCATTTATATGTCTACAGAGAGCATAGTATGTATAGCAATAATATAGTAGCATTTAGCTGCAGAGTTTTTTCCAGCTTATTTTACTATCTTTTTAACTATCAGTTTATTACTCATATTGTAGACTTAGTGGGTAGACCGTTAGGGTCGGTGACGGAACCCAATGAGGACTACTTTATTTTGCAGTAGTTCCCACACCCATTGTTGCCACCTTTTCTTGCAGAGCCGTCAATTGCTGCTGCTGCTTTTGATCGAGATAAGGGAGTCGCGAACTAGATCCCTATCTTCCCCGGTCACCTTACTAGAGGAGTACCCCTGCAAGAGATAGTTTTAAATGTCGTCATGTACATAGTGTATTTAGTGTTACTCTCTGAGAGGTGGTTGTACCTTGGATGTTGGATGGTCAGGGTTGTATTTTGGAACTTGTATGTACAGTAAGACTTTTTATTTATATATGTTTCAGTTTTGGCAGCTCTGTACTTCTTGTAGTAGCTATATTCTGTTTGCAGGTACAACTAACACTTCATATACACGGAAAATTTCTATGCATACGACGGATCTGTTGGCGAGCCTGGGAAACGTGGTAATCCGAGGCGTGACAGATTAAGTTGGTATCAGAGCTTAGGATTAGATCGTTGGGAGCTAGAAAACCTTAGGCTTTGGCAGACCTTAGGAAGGCAAGACGTGAGAGACGTGACTTATTGCGAAAGTCGGTAATTGAGTTGTTTAAACTCCTAGAGTGGAGGGATTGGCTGAAGGAGTGTCTGTTTCCGCCAAATGAAATATGTCAATTGCAGAAGGCATAATTTTGCGGAGGAACAGGGATGACCTTTTAGACTTTCGCTTTATTGGGTGGAGGGTTGCTTCGTGTTTTGTATCTAACAATTGTCTTGGTTTCAAGTAGCCATGATACCTTATCGACGCCAAGGTCAACCATCGACGCAAGATCATCCCGCACCTCCAGAGGTGCCAAAACAGGCGGGACCTAGTGCACCCTCGGATTTGAGAGAGCAGTTAGCTGCTTTGGCCGCGGCGACCAGACAGCAGGGTGCGTTACTGCAGAGGATGTGTGACACATTCACACAGCAGCCGAGCATGGCACCCGGAGCGTCAGTGTAATATATGGCAATTTGGGAGTTGCGATGTCAACTTTGATCTAGGGGATCAAAGTGAGAATTGAGCTGGTTGGACATCATCCCCGAGTGATTTGTGATGCGTGGGAATGAATTCTGGAGATAAATAAGTGTTTCGGCGCAAATTGGGCGCGAAACGAAATTTAAAAGGAATTTGCGGATTTCCGACGCTAACTTTGATTAAAAGAATTAAAGTGAGCAAAATAATATAAAATGGTGTGAGATACCATTTGATTGGACTTAAGGGTGTAAAACATAAGTCTGGAATGACTCGTGTTGAAATCGGAGCGAAAACAGAAGAATTGAAATTTTCTGTAAAGAACGGGACTGAGAAATTAGCAGAAAATGCACAGTGTCAGAAATATTATGAAAATTGGCGGAGATGTCAGGAATATTTTTATGAGGCTAGATTTAAAGTTTCACATTATTCTAACACCCGTAGAGAGAGAAATAGGATCCGCAAGCTATATGATTAAGATAGCAGTTCGGTACAGCTCGCGGTGACCAAATGGGGTCGGAACTGAAATGTTAAAATTTCTTTGGACTTATTAAGTGTAACCGAACATGCCTGTAAAATTTGAGCCCAATCGGACATTTGGAAGGGCCTGCGAAAGGTATTTGATCCATGTCGCTAAACGGAGTATAAGTCGAGGAGCATTATGGTAATTTTCATATGGCTTAGTGGAATTCCACTACTCAGCCAGGGCACCCTCTTCATGCTTATCCCCTCTGCACCCTCTTCACTCCATACGTATGAGAGAGAGAGCAGAGAGAGAGCAAAGGAAAAGAAAAAGTGGAAGAAGAAAAAAAAAAAAGAAAGGTGAGAATTCTATATCTCTCCCTCTCATCCTCTCTCCCTGCTGCTGGTTGTAGCAGCCAGCAGCCAGCAGCAGCAGCAAGCTGCTGTTGGAGCAGCAGCTCAGCCAGCAGCAAGCTGCTGCTAGGGCAGCAGCTCAGCTAGCTGCTGGAGCAGTCAGCAGCCAGCAGCAGCTCAGCTGCTGGAGCAGTCAGCTGCAGCAGCCAGCAGCAGCAGTAGCATCAGCAAGCAGCAGCAACACCAGCAGTAGCTGGAGTAGTAGCATCAGCCAGCAGAAGTAGCAGCAGCTGCTGAAAACAGCAGCAGCAGCAGCAGCAGATCTTGCTGCTGCTGCAAACAAGAGCAACAGCAGCACAGCAGCAGCCCTTGCTGCTGCTGTGAGCAGGAGCAGCAGCAGCTCCTTGCTGCTGTTGCGAGCAAGGCAGGAGCAGCAGCAGCAGCATCCTGCAGCTGCTGCAAGCTGAGCAGCAGCTGCAGCAGCAGCACTTGGCTGCTGTTGCAAGCTGAACAGCAGCAGCTGCTGCTGCGAGCAAAACAGCAGCAGAAGCTGCTGTTGCAGGGAAAGAAAGAAAAGAAAGAAAAGAAAGAAAGAAAAGGAAGAAAGAAAGAAGGAAAGAAAAGAAAGAAAGAAAGAAAGAAAGAAAAAAAGCAAGAAAAAGAAAAGAATAAATGAAAGAAAGAGAAAGAGATGAAATGAAATGAAAGTTGAATTGCTCTATAGTAGAAAACTGACTCGATAATGCACTTTTGCAGGATTGAAGTCCTAACGCGAAATTGACCGCGTACAAACCTAATTGAGGGTACAACAAACGCGTTTGCGAAGTCGGTTCGGCAATCCGTCGAGCCTACGCGAAGATATCGCCAAAAGGACGTTTTCGGCATCAATTGGCACGAGCGCGGGTCGTGGTTCTCGGGAAGGTGCGAGAAGCGGATTTCTCGCATTCCAGTATCAACTGAAGGTAGGTTGTGCTTACCGAAGCGATTAGGTCGCTTCCATGCCAAAGCAATGTATGGTTTTCATTGACGCATATATGTTTAGTGTAAACTATGATTGATAAGATGAAAGCATGAATCGTGTAAAGTTATTTATCATTGGAACGTGCATACAAATATAGTGATAATCATATTGGATGATGAATGAATATTGACATGTGATAAACATGCTAGATACCTACGAATGCATGAATTGTGAATGCTAGACGCATACGACTAGACATATATGAAAGTGAATGCTAAGTGCATATGAATACATTGTGGTTAAGGCTAAGGCATATATGAATATTGATGATCATGTTAGATGAATATGATTGCTAGATGCATATGAATGTATCATAGCTCAGGTTATATGAAAGTCGATAACTCTAGTTGATTAGAAATCTCGACGATGACAAAGTAAATGAAAGCGCGTAAATTGTAATCCTAGGCGTGGATAACTAGGATGATACATAGATCGAGTGGCATGAACCTAGTGTTATTAAACATAGGTTGGACATGAATTGAACCTAGTGTTATTAAACATAGGTTGGACATGAAAGGAACCTAGTGTTATTGAACATAGGTTGAATTAGTAAACCTAGAGTCGAAATCTAGGTGAAAAGAATATGAAACCTAGCGTAAATGAACCTAGGTTATGATATATAGTGACACTTAGTAGAAATTGAACTAAGTTATGAATGATAACATAAACCTAGTGTCATTGGACATAGGTCAAGTGAATAAACCTAGAGTTGAGGTCTAGGTGAAATGACATAGAACCTAGTGTAATTGGATACCTAGGTTATGACATATTGTGACACTTAGTAAAGTTGGACTAAGTTTTGGATTATAGAGGTAGAAAGACCACATAAAGATGATTGGTTTAGACCTAGAAAGGTCGTCAACATAGGGTAAAAGATTAAACCCTTAAGTTGTGAAAGCGGGTTCCGGAATCCAGTATTGTTGGCAAAAATAAAATCAGAACTACGGGATCAACGGTTCTCCTCTCCCGGTAGTGATTCAACGGGATCGACGGTTCTCCTCTCCCGGTATGCCAGGAAACAAGTGAATCAGAACTACGGGATCGACGGTTCTCCTCTCCCGGTAGTGATTCAACGAGATCGACCGTTCTCCTCTCCCGGTGTGAGCTCAACGGGTTTGACGATTCTCCTCGCCTGTTCAGCTCGAGCGACTTAGGGTCACGGGGATCGACGGTTCTCCTCTCCCTGTGATGGACCTAGTGTCGCGTGGACTTAAGGCTGAGGTGCTTGTAAGACGTCCTTCACCTTGAGCCTGACTTGACGCGGTACTCCGCAGATGATTGACTCAAGACTGAGTCGAGTGGCTAGATGGCTAAGGTAAAGTAACCTTAGGAAAGAATCACCAGTGAGCACAATATGATAAAGAATAAAGAATAAAGAATAAAGAATAAAGAATAGCTAATGAGCATAAATAGCTAATAAAGAAAAGAACGGCTACAAGTAAAGAATGGTTAAAGATAGAAAGTAAGATCAGTAGATCTACTTGTTACATAGTTGCATGATTTACATATTGCATATCGTGAGGCATACATGTTTTAATATCTGCATTTACTATTTGTGAATATCTGTTGGACTAACATGTTACAGTGACTCCTTTGGACCTGGTGAGTCGAGCTCTTCCCTTGGGTGGCCGTACCCACTGGGAACTATATTTATATAGTTCTCACCCCCGTGTTGTTTTTTAGGGTACAGGTTCGCACGTGAGCGGCGCAGCGGCGCGAGGACAGGGCGTAGCTCAGTAGATAGCGCCTTACCACCGAGACCAGAGATAGCAGTACCCTGCAGCAGTCTAGCTCAGAATGTATAAATTGAAAGAAATAAATTTATAGTAGATTGTATAAGTTGTAAATTGTATAAAGGCTTATGTAATAACTTAAAGGTATTTGAAATTTTCTAGATGTAAAATCTTGAGATGAATGCTTGTAATAGCATAGTTAGCCTTTTATGTTTTTGATACTTATGCAATCAATGTTTGAATGCTGTTCCTGGTTGGGACCTCTTCTACTGCATCGTATGGATTGTGACGCCTAGGACGTACAGGAAAAGCTCTGTCCGTTCGGCGGTCTGTCGGCGTGCCCGAATCTGACCAAATTGGCGGAGCTCGGGGCGTGACAGTCAGTGCCCCAGGAGCCACCCTCGACTACCCCAGTGGGTTCACCAGCCGCAGCTGCACCCCCACCAGCGACAGCCCCCACAGTACCTGTTGCACCTACTAGAGAGACATCACGTTCAGATGGGCAGATGACAAAGGCCGAGCAGGAGCAGGTGACCGAGAGGCTTGCTAGTTTTTGCTGATTTGATCCCCCTCACTTTGATAGTAGCCGCACCGAGTCTTGGATTGTGGAGTCATAGGTGTGTGCGATGGAGAAGTTGTTTAAGGATCTTTTTATACCAAAGCGAGAGCAGGTCCACTTTGGCGGGAGACGTACATGCTTGGTGGAGGAGGATGCGGCAAAACAGATCCTTGGATGCACTGCAGATGAGATGGGATGAATTTCGTGGGATGCTGTACAAGGCCTACTTCCCAAATAGCGTAAAGCAGAAACTCAAGGAGAGTCTAAAGAATCTGCAGCAGGGGGATCAATCAGTGCAGAAGTATACCCGAGAGTTTACCAGACAACTGAACTGTGTACCATTTGCGGCGAGGGATGAGGCTTGTAAGGTTTGAGAGAGGACTGAGGCCGGAGATCATCACATCGGTATAGGCGTAGAGGTTGCAGACCTTGGATACGTCGATCGAGCAGGCACTGTGGGTTGAGCGAGGAGCTACAGCGGTCAGCGAGCGGGCGACGATGACGGGACAAAGTCAGGACAGAAAGCACCCGGCCCCAGACGACGGGGGACAGACCAGTGACAGATGTTCGCCGAGGCCTCCACGGTCACATTCCCAGGGTCGTGGCTCCTCGGGGCGACAACGGTCTGGTGGATCCCGTCAGCAGCAACAGCAACAGAGGATTCTGCGATGCATCATTTGTGGGGACCGCACTGGTCTCGACAATGCGAGCAGAGAGAGGGCCAATGTTTTGGACGTGGCCAGCTAGGACATCAACGAGCAGCTTGTCCCCGAGCAGCATCGCCAGCACCTTCGATGGCGTCGGCCCCTCCGGTACCCCAGCAGACATTCGAAGCACCACCAACTTATAGCCAGGCAGATAGGGCTTCAGTGCCACGACAGGGAAAGCGACGACAGCAAGCGCAGAGCAGCAGAGTCTATGCAACTCAGGTCGAGGACTCCACGGCAGCAGATTGTGTGGTGACAGATATCATTTTAATTTCTGGCATTAGAGCTCGTGCATAATTTGATATCGGTGCATCATATTCTTTTATTAGTCGAGCATTTGTATCACTGCATAGGCTAGAGATAGGGCCATTATTATATACACAAGAGGTGCAGATTCCCGACCATGTTTTGCATGTGGCTGAGTGTTGTTGGGCTTATCTGGTGCAGTTGGAACCTTGGATTATGCCTGCAGACCTGCTGGTCTTGAGGCAGTTGCATGATTTTGATGTAGTGCTCGGCATGGATTGACTAGCTCGATACTACGCTACGATCGACTGTGGAGCTAGGACGGTGACGTTCTGCGAGCCAGGCCAGGAGGAGTTCATCTACAGAGACTGCAAGAGTACATTGTTTGCCACCTGGATCTCTTCGCCGAGGGCTAGACAGATAATGAGTCGAGAATGTATTGCCTTTCTGGCAACTGCTGCAAAAGTGCCTACAGCGGCACCGGGACTTGAGAATATCCCTATGGTTCGCGAGTTCCCGGATGTCTTTCCCCCTGAGTTGACGACTATGCCACCGGATAGAAAGATTGAGTTTGTGATTAACGTGGTTTCAGAAACTGCGCAAATCTCAAAGGCACCTTATCGAATGGCACCGACAGAGCTGAAAGAGCTTAAGGTGCAGCTTTAGGATCTGATGGATAACGGATTCGTAAGACCCAGTGTGTCGCCTTGGGGAACACCGGTGTTATTCGTGAAGAAGGATGGCTCACTTAGACTTTATGTGGATTACCGAGAGTTGAATAAAATGACCATCAAGAACAAGTATCCTTTGCCGCGCATTGATGATCTTTTTGATCAGCTGCAAGAATCTTATGTCTTCTCGAAAATTGATTTGCAGTCAGATTACCAGCAGCTGCAGGTGAGGACCGAGGACATTCCCAAGACGACTTCTCGGACACTGTACGGGCATTATAAGTTCACAGTGATGCCTTTTGGATTGACTAATAACCCTGCTGCTTTTATGGATTTAATAAATCGGGTATTTAAGCCATTCTTGGATAGATTTGTAGTGGTGTTTATTGATGATATCCTGATTTACTCCCGGAGTGATGCGAAACACGAGCACTTGAAAATTGCATTACAACTTCTGAGAGAGTTGTATGTGTAGCACACTGGACCTTTGCAAATTGCGAGGTTCGAGTGTTTGATGTGGGTTCCGAACTTTTTCACACTTTGTAGAGGGTCGTAGACGGCGATCCAACCCGCGGTTCGAATGTGGATTTTTGGCTAAGTCCTGAGAGTTTTACTCTCGGGGACCAGTCCCTGGTGGGACAGACCGGTCCCATCGGCTGTGGTTGCGGCAGACTGCGAGGCAACCGGTCCTCCGGGTCAGAGAGACCGGTTCCCGAGCGCGTGTTTGCGGGAGGGTCCTGAGGGACCGATCCCTGGTGGGAGAGACCGGTCCCTCTGCCCGAAAACAGCCCAGACCGGACTTTGCAATAGTTGCAAAGTTGAGGGGCTTTTCTGGATTTTGTTGCATTAGAGGGCCTATATGGGCATTTCACCCTCTCTATCTCCCTCTCTCTCTCCCCCTCATTTCTCTTCCTCACACCCTTGTTGGAGAAGGTGAAGGAGAAGGAGGAGAAGGAGAAGAAAGAGGAGAAGGAGAAGAAGGAAGGTAGGAGAAGAAGATCAACTAGAGGACTTGGAGCATCTTTCTCTCCCTCTCTTCTTCCCACTGGTGCTTGAAGGCTTGGACTTGGAGCTTGCTAGAGAGGAGATCTTCACTCTTGGAGCTTGGTTAGGAGCTTCTAAGAAGGTTAGTTGCTCATTTCTCCCCTCTAGACCTAGTTTTGTTGGTTTTTGGGAGATGAAACCCTAGAATGGGAAATCTAGGATTTATTTGGGGCTTTTTTGATTTGGAGCTTTTGGAGCTAATCTAATTGGATTAGAACCTTGGTTTAGGTTGCTTTGGAAGGGATTTAACTTCCATTTGAACTTTGGAGAGGGATTTCTACACTATAGGTGAGAGTTTAGCCCTCTATGCCTAGATGGTTAATGATTGAGCTAGTAGTTGTTCGTTTACTTCTTGTAGCTCACTTTTCGATGCTTTTAGGGTGCTAGGAGCTTAGTGGACATCTTCATTGGGGCAAATGAAGGGTTGCGCGATGTTCGGTAGGTTTGACCTAGTCTAAAATATAAGAAATTCGCATATTTGATGACTTATGTGTCGTACGGTGGAAATTCATGCATTTTCATGTTAGATATATTTATTGTGAATTTTAGAATGCTTAGCATGCCTATGTTATGTGTAATGAACTTTCGGACTTCTATGTAGTAGAGAGTTTGCATGTGGGGCTTATGTTGCATTTAGCATTCTTGTGTGGGACTTGGGACCATAATTCTTATAGTGAAAATGAGCATTGCTTGCATGCATTTGAAACACAAGGGATTTTAGTAAGCCATAAAAAGGCTTGGGGACTTGTACTATTTGAGAATGATTGGGCTAATGTCATAAAGGGACATTGAGCTCGGACCATAAATGAACCTAGTATTAATGTCATAAATGGAATATAGAATATGAAATGTGCTTAACTTATAGCAAGGCTCAAGTGTCATAAAGAGGCACTAAGCATAGTGAGTGTTGGAACATCACATTGAGATATAGAACTAGACCGTTGGGTTACTAGTGACTATTACCATGTTAGAGACATAAGGATTGGATACTTGAGACGATGACTTGCTTGCTTGCCATTTGTGCTCATTCGCACATGCTTGTGAGGGTCGCTCCCTACAAGCCGGCACTCCGAAGTTAGCCTACGTGACTTATGCTCGCTCGTGCGGTATCGAGAAACCTACGGGATCGGGAGGGATAGACTCATTTCCAGAGTGGGAATGCTGGAGCTACCACCGACACTTAAGCGCCACAAGCTGGATTACACTCATATAGGTCCTAAAACAAGATTGAACTTTGACATCAAATCTTAAATGTGAATCACTACTAGACAGA
Source organism: Ananas comosus (assembly GCF_001540865.1). Classification (NCBI taxonomy): domain Eukaryota; kingdom Viridiplantae; phylum Streptophyta; class Magnoliopsida; order Poales; family Bromeliaceae; genus Ananas; species Ananas comosus. Next base: position 6,262,904 of record NC_033627.1, read on the forward strand.
TTATGGTAGTTGGATTACTTGACATACTCATGGTGTGGCTTCGAGGTATTGAGACCTGTAGTATACTTAATAGATTTACTTGTTACATCATACTATACTTGTAGCCGTGAAGGAGCATATTCACCTTGCATTGGCATACTTAACCTTGATAGCATTAATATTCATCGTATTTACTTGTGGCATAGTAGTATAGCATTTCATACATGCTTTCAATTCAGTAGTTTATTATTATTATTATTATTGCTGCTTTTCACTTACCCTCTTTCTTTCGGGCCTAGTGGTGCATTGTGGTGAGGTCAGTAATTGTGGAAACTATAAGTTATAGTTCTCACGCCCTCTATTTCATGTTTTTATTTCAGAGCCTTCTACTCCGGGCGAGGCTAGGGACCGCAGAAAGGGTATCGCCTCGTGCTAGCTTGTTGCCGAGGGACGATCGATAGGTGGTCTACCTCTCTTTTGTTTTATTTTGGAGAGGTTGAGAGTTGTATCCATGTATAGAGACCACCCCATTTTTGTAGTACTTTGAGAGGATTATTGTACTTCTTCATGTTTACCTTAATGGATTACGTTCTTTTACTCTACTTGTTATTAGACTTTAGCTGTTAGTTGCTCTGATATCTCTTGCTCTATTTCTCCTCACTTTCATATCTCTGTTGTTGTAGACGCCTTATATGTGCAGGTATATGGCGGGTCTGGGCACGCACTGGGCGGGCCTATGCCGGGTCCTGGGGCGTGACAGTATGTTAGGTTGAACAAGTGCGAGTTTTGGTTTCGGGAGGTTTCTTTCTTGGGCCATGTGATTTCAGCAACTGGAGTGGCAGTTGACCCGAAGAAGATTGATGTGATTTGGAATTGCCCCAGACCGACGACAATTACTGAGGTGAGTTTTCTTGGATTGGCTAGTTATTACCGTCGGCTTGTGGAAGACTTTGCTTGGCTTTCTACACCCCTCACTCGATTGACTCGTAAAGGAATTAAGTTTATCTGGAGTGAGGACTGCCAAAGGAGCTTCGAAGAGTTGAAGCAGAGGCTGATGTCTGCACCTATCCTTGCCCTTCCAGTTATGGGGGAAGAATTTGTGATCTACAGTGACGCGTCACGCAGCGATTTGGGTTCTGTATTGATGCAGCATGATAGAGTAATTGTTTATGCTTCACGGCAATTAAAAGATTACGAAAAGAATTATCCTACGCATGACTCGGAGCTTGCCGTTGTGGTGTTCGCACTGAAGTTGTGGCAACATTACCTGTATGATGAGCACTGTGAGATCTTTACAGATTACAACAGTCTCAAGTATTTGTTCACCCAAAAGGAGTTGAATCTAAGACAACGCCGGTGGTTGGTGTTATTGAAGGATTATGATATCAGCATTCAGTATCACCCTGGCAAGGCGAATGTAGTGACAGATGTATTGAGCAGAAAGTCAGTACAGGGCCTTATTATAATGACAACTCAGCAGAAGCCTTTACTTGAGGAGTTGTACTTGAGGAGTTGCGACGATTTAGACTCGAGGCGGTGTCCCCTGGGGCCACTGCGAAACTAATGTCTATGCTCTTGCAATCCACGCTGTTAGACAGGATCAGAGATAAACAGAGTATAGACCCTCATTTGTTAAGGATCTGAGAGCAGACTTAGAGTGGACAGAGAGAGGACTTTACTGTTGACAATTCGGGAGTACTGCAGTACAGGGACCGACTGTGCGTACCTATAGATTTAGAAATTCGAGAAGAGATTTTCAGAGAGGCTCATTACTCACCTTATACAGTTCATCCTGGTGGAACCAAGATGTATAAGGATTTGAAAGCACACTTCTGGTGGAATGGAATGAAGAGGGACATTGAAAGATATATGGCTGTGTCTGACTTGTCAACAGGTGAAGGCGGAGCATCGTGTACCTACTGGCAATCTTCAGAACCTTCCAATGCCAGTAGAAGTGGGATCAGATCACCATGGATTTTGTTGTGGGTTTACCGAAAGCACAGGGTTGTTTTGTTGCCATCTGGGCGATAGTGGATAGACTAACCAAGTCTGCCCACTTCCTACCGGTGCAGACTACTTAGTCTAGAGAGCGACTTGCCCAGTTGTATTTAGATGAGGTAGTGAGGTTACATGAAGTACTAACTCGATCATATCAGAAAAGGACCCGAGGTTTGTCTTTCTGAAGGAGCCTTCAGACAGTTTTGGGTACGCAGCTTCACTTTAGTACGCGTTTCATCCACAGACAGATGGTCAGTTGGAGCAGACCATTCAAACTCTAGAGGACATGTTGCAACCTTGCATCTTGGATTTTGGATATGGGTGGCATCGACACTTGAGATTGGTTGAGTTTGCATACAACAACTATCAAGCGAATATCCGAATGGCTCCGTTTGAAGCGTTGTATGGATACAAGTGTCGGTCACCCTTACATTGGAGTGATGTTGGTGAGAGAAAAACTTTAGGCCCTGATATTCTGTTGGAAGTAGAGAAAAAGATCAGAGTTGTGCGACGACATCTTGAGACCACCCAGAGTCAGAAGAGTTATTCCGATACGAGAAGATGCGACTTCGAATTTCAAATTGGAGATCATGTATTCTTGAAAGTCTCGCCGTCCAAAGAGATTAGCAGATTTGGAGTTCGAGGAAAGCTCAGTCCACGATTCATCGACCCTTTTGAGATTTTGAAGCGAGTTGGGCTGGTGGCTTACAGGATTGCACTACCGCCGCGACTTTCCGGTATTCACGATGTGTTCCATATCTCGGCTCTGAGGAGATGTCTTTGACCCCTCACACGTGATTGACTTCACTCCGTTTGAGTTAGGCGAGGACCTAAGGTACGAGGAGTAACCGATGTGGATTTCTGCTCATGAGACGAAAGAATTGCGCAACTGGGTCGTACCGTACGTGAAAGTGCAGTGGAGTAATCACGAGGAACGTGAGGCGACTTGGGAACCGGAGGCTGTGATGCGGGAATCCTACCCCTACCTATTTGAGGTACCGGGTTTAGGTACGAGTTTAAGTTTCGAGAACGAAACTTTTTGTAGTGGGGAGGATGTAGTGTCCATGGGATTTAACTGTTGGAATGACTATAGTATCAACGACTAGTCGACACATTTGCGGAGTGTCAGGACGAGTCGGAGTCGTTTTGGCACAAAACAGATGCGAAAACAGACCGGCACACTCAAATAAGCCAAAATTGAAGTTCTGGAAGTTTAGGACGCTGAGAAGTAGTTTAGGCCGCCCAGAAACAGAGTGCTGCTTAGTATAGGATATTGAATTCATTTCGGACCCAGTTTAGGGCGCCCTAAAGTTGAGCCAGAAAGCTCACTTCGTGAATATCGATCGTATTGACATGTGTGCGTGGTAGGTGAGATCCGCCGAAACCGGATAGCGGAGTAGCGGACCGCTAGGCAGAGAACCCGAAGAGCAGTTTTGTGCAGGCTGGAGAATCTGGGCGCCCACTTCTGGGTTCTAAGCACTCGAATGTGGGGATTTCAGTAGCAGTACAGGTTTACATATTCTTGAGACTTATTGTACCCAACCTATACCTCTATAAAAATGGGAGAACGCCCCCAAAGAGCTCTTTTCACCTCTTCTTCACAAGGAGCTTGCATTTTTGCACCAAACCCTCTCCACTCCTTCAAATTTCCATATTTTGGCATTGAGGACTTAAGAATCCTGCAAAAATTCAACAACGACCTTGAGAGTTTCGGCTCGTGTGCGACGTAGGAGCACCCAATTGTTGTGAAACTTAGTTTCGTGGATTGTGGACTTAAAGAGGAGCGTGTTGAACCTTTCCAACAGCAATTTAAGAAGGTATGTAAGATCTAATTGCTGTTTTTCTGAGATTTTAGTGTTCTTGAGCTGAAATCGCGGTTTTCATGATGTTTATGGATCCGAATGTCTTCGGAGCTGGATTTTTTATGTTGGGTTTGGTTTTCCATCATCCATCACTGGTTTAGAAGAACCCACCTGAATTACAGATTTCAATGTGAGTTTAGCTTAGATTTTGGATAATTAAGCTTATATGCTGATTTTTTATGGTTTTGAGGGAATTGTTGAATTTTTTAATCCAGATCTTTGTGGGGAGCCAATTCCTGAAATTAGAGGTGTTCTTCCCTAGTTCCCTCACTTGTGAAAGGTTTGGACCTAACCTTACTGAAGCTAAAAGCTGGAAATCCCAAAATTGAGCGGAGTTGCATGTTTGTTTAAGTGCTGAAGTTCTGGATGCAGGTTCGGGGCATCTAGAAGTTGGGTCTGAATTGGTGTGAAGGCTTTTCGGTGATCATTTCGAGCTCAATTTTGGTAAGGAATTTGGAGAATTATTCTTAAGCATCTAGAAGTGAGTTGGGTGAAGTTTCACTGCATTTGGATGTGGGAATTGGATTAAATCCCATATTGAACTCCTGTAGATTGAAGCTACTAGGCTGCAATTCTGGGCTTAGGTTCTGGGCGCCCAGAAGTGCTGCAGAGTGGATCCGAATCTTGTTTTTCAGTTGGTTTGTTTTCGATTGAGGCTGATTTTATGCGGGGCTTCTCCTATCGACTTCTGGCCATGGTTGAACTAGCGTTTAAGGTGGGTTAATGTCATCCGAAGCCTTCGGAATTCCTCCTAAGTATTTGAAACCCCAGCATGTATAGTTTTACATATAATCATCCTATTTACTAGCTCAAACTGTAGACTTGCATAATATAGATGAAATCTAAATTTTGGAGCATGCCTTAGCCAATTTCTGATGATTATTATTTGCTGAACTGCGATTTGACTTAGGAGAAAATTTATTAAACCTACACAAGTTACTTTTCGAAAAGTTATCAGATTTAGCTTCAGGAGCTGACTTTCCTTTTGTATCACCGCTGTTAATGCGTCATAGATACTTAGATTAGTGTAGATTGATATTACGCTCGTGCTGAGTGCCGAGCTCATTTTTATAGCAGAATTAGGCTGTTTTGTACTGTCATGTGCCGTCGGAGCTGACGATAGACCCAGATTCATATATCTTGTATCAGATTGTACCGAGGACACGTGAGCCTGGTTGTTAGACCAGTTTGACCCATTTGTATTGATTATAGCCTGCGTGAGTCTGATTGAACTCGATAGAGACACGCTTGCATGTTCGGCTGGGTAGCTCCCCCGAGTGCGGCTCCGGAGCGAGAATTTTCTTGCGTTGATGTCGCAGCAGTCCCGTTAGGGCAGTTTTCTTGGACCGGCCACCCCCATGGATGGTGTGCGGTGTAGTTTGGGCACATGTTGGACTGGCCAATTGGCGGTCCTTTGAGATTGGGTCAGTTGCGGCTGATTTGTAGCTAGTGATGCATTTATATGTCTACAAAAAGCATAGTATGGATAGCGATAATATAGTGGCATTAAACTGTAGAGTTTCTTCCAGCTTATTTCACTATCTTTTAACGTATCAGTTTATTACTCATACTGTAGGCTTAGTGGGTAGGCCGTTGGGGTCAGTACCGGTACCCTGTGAGGACTACTCTATTTTGCAGTAGTTCCCACACCCATTATTGCCACCTTTTCTTGCAGAGCCGTCAGTTGCTGCTGCTGCTGCTTTTGATCGAGATAAGGGAGTCGCGAGCTAGATCCCTATCTTCCCCAATCACCTTACTAGAGGACTACCCCTGCCAAAGATAGTTTTGGATGTTGTCATATACAGTGTATTTAGTGTTACTCTCTGAGAGATGGTTGCATCTTGGATGTTGGATGGTCAGGATTGTATTTTGGGACTTTTTATTTATATATGTTTCAGCTTAAGCAGTTCTGTACTTCATGTAGTAGCTATATTATGTTTGCAGGTACAGCTAACGCTTCGTATACACGAGAAATCCCTATGTATACGGCGAGTCTGTTGGCGAGCCCGAAAAATGTGGTAATCCAGAGCGTGACAAATATCTTGCTGGTACGATACTGCACGGTGGATATAGCCAGTGCCGATAGACATTTGAATCCTTGCCCGAAGCCTTCTGGGTACCCCACACCCCCCTCCCCCCCACCCAAAAACATTGCAAATCGAAAATCTACATGTTAGGCAAGTCAAAAAAATTATAATTTAATTTTTTTTTATTATCAATATAGGGAAAATTGTTAATTTAATATCCAATTCATACTGCAGGGGGCTTCGCCCACCGCACCACCTCGGCCCGAGCCCTCCACTTACACTACAAACATCCATTTTTTCTTCACTACTTATTTTATCAAAATTTGTCACACCGCAAAACTTTTACCGAATAAGGGAAGCAAAATCGAACTCAGTAAATAAAATTTAAGGTACAACAAATATAAAATTTTATTTTTGCGCTAGAAGATTGAAAATACTGATAAAATTAAAAGTTAAATTAAAAAGTTAAATTAAATCAATTGATACTTAAATTTATTTAATTTATTTATTATATAATTTATCACTTAACTGTCCCCGAAGCCCGAAAATGCCCAGAATGAGCAGGGGCATTGTTGTAATTTGAGAGGGGGCTGCTTTATTAAAAGGGACTATCTTCCCTTTCTTCTTCCTCCTCATTTCACACACACACCCACACAAATGTAGAGAGAGAGACCTTCACCTCTCTCTAGAATACTCTCTTCTCTCTCTAGATCCATCTCCCAAACTCGGAGGCTTGGAAGAGAAGGACCTCGTGAACGCGTGGAAAGCGACGGTTCGGGCTCTCGTGTGCCCGTTTGAGCAGGGTGCTTCCGTCTCGGCGTTCAGATTCTGGTAAGCTTTTAGGATTTGATTAAATCCTTCATGCTTAGTGTTCATGTAGCCTCTAGAGTGTTTCTAGCATATTTTTCTGCCATGAAATTTGGATTATTTTGAGATGATGCTAAAACTAGGGCTAGAAATGGGGATTTTGTAAATATGGGGGTTTAATCTAAATTGGACCCATGTAAACCTAATTGTTAGGTTTTCCGACGCGTTGGTAAAGTCGGTTCGGCGATCCGTCTAGCCTACACAAAGATATCGAAGAAATAGACGTTTCGGCTTCGTTTCCGCCTGGAGGGCCGAGGCGGCGTCCAAAAATCACGAAAACGGATTCCTAGCGTCGCAGCGTCAAGTTATAGACCTTTAAAACCAGAGGCCGCGGATTGACGCACAGTTGGTGATCAATTGCAAGATCGGGCCGAACCGGACAACGAGTGCCGCGGGAGGCCGATTGCAAGTGTCGACAAGCAATCGGAATGCGCTAACAGGTGGGTTGTGCTTACCGAAGCGACTAGGTCGCCCTCATGTCGAAGAAAAATATGATTTCCTAGTTGATGCATATAATGAGTTAAATGCTAGATGAATGCATGAGTTAATTGCCATATGAATGCATGAAAATGATGCTAGAGGATTGCATGAAAATGATGTTGTATGGATGCATGAACCATATTATACTAGATGAGATTATGCTAGATAAATGCATGATTGCATGTTGTAGAACATGCTAGATAAAATGTGCATGTGGATATTGGTATAAGAATGTTGATATTGTGAAATACATTAGATGAGGAAGGCATATTGACATATTGTGGGTTATGTTTGTCACGCCCCGAGTCCGCTACCAATTTGGTCCGGTTCGGGCGCGTCGAACAGACGCCGAACGGACAGCACCTCTCCTGTTCGCCCAAGGCCAAACAACCAGATCATGTACAGTTAAGCGTCCAGGGAATGCTCAAATAACATACATGATCGATATGAAGCACACAAGTGCACTGAAGCTAAGAGCAAGAACCACGAGTGAAATACAAGTGTATAAAGAGAGTACATCTAGCTAATACAACCATTCAACATTTACATTATTTGAATATATTACATTTCCATCTTCCAAATGTAACTACATGTTCTCAAAATACATCATGGCCTTCCAATATCTATCCAAAACATCTAGTACAGGAGGGTACTCTAATGCATAAAGGAAAGCTACTAACTATGCTCACTTAGGGCGCTATGCCCTTGCCGCGATCCTCGCTCGGCTCGCCTCTGTGTGTACCTGTACCCCAAAACCACACGGGGTGAGAACTATATAAATATAGTTCCCAGTGGGTTCGGCCGCCGACGCCGCCGGTTTTCCCACTAGGTCTAAGCTGGCACAAATAGAGAGATAGATATATAAAAAGGTAACTGCAACTACTCTATCATGCCATCGATGAGGATAATGCATGCAACGACTACTAACATGCTAGAATCATGTCATGAGTATATAAAGATGCATAGCAATGTAATCTACAACATACACTATGTCTACTCAAGGTAATCATGCAAGTCTACTATGCATTTCATGTTTATTACCCAATCTACTTGGTTGACCCGTAGGTTAACCCTCGACTCACTCTCAATCTCATAGGTGAGGAGAAGCTGCACTCGCACACCGAGACCGTCTGCAGGACAACTACGTCTGCCCCTAGTGAAGTACTCCGGAGACTCGTGCTTCGATGGAGCGACCACCGACAAGCAAAAGAGACTAGTGAGTATGATCCAATCCTCTCAAGAGGATACCCTGTCTACTAGGGTCAATGTGCCTCTGCTGCACAGTCATGATATATAATCAATGTTGGGACCTCTACTATCCCTAAGTTCATGTCAAGTTTACTACACTAGACTCAATGCCACTCGTTCGATCATTGTAGTAAGTTTTTTACTAATTGACATGCCACTCGTTCAAGTTTAGTGTCTCTACTACACTAGTTCAATGCCACTCTACTAGGCTATGTCCAAGTTCGGCTCTTTATGCCGCTATAGGATTCCATGCCATAAGACCCAGTCCTCATGCTACCCTAGTCTAGGTGTTCAACTCATAAGTACACTACTAAGAAGCATGCAAGGAAAAGAAAATATACATTTATTAATCCTATAATGCAACATGATCAACATATATGTAACTTAGACATAAAAAAAAAACCCGGATGTTCCGGAACGACACCCCCCACCTTTCGTGTATACGGAGGTTCAAGAAAGGTGCGTCGACGTCCTTTACGACGAAGCCTCGGTCTTCTTGTCCAAAGCGATGCTCAACCGGCCTTATTTTGCCGATAGCTCTTGACCCGCTCGACGAATCGAATTTCCGACTTCGCCCCCGCGTTTAGGCACCTACTAATTTGGTTTACAAGGCCTCAAATGAAATCAATCCCATACTTTACCAAAAACCCTATTTTGGTGCCCTAGGGTTAGCATCAAGCTAAACCCATCTCAAAACCCTAGATTCTAGCTCCAATCCTTCCATTCATGGTGCTAGGGATCCATTTGATCCCATCCAAAGAGCTAAAACCCAAAAACCCTAAATTTCACAAGCTAGGGTTAGAAGCTTACCTCTAGGTTAGCTTAAAAGAGAGAGGAGGAAGAGGGAGAGGTCCAAAAGCTTCTTCTCCTTGATCTCCTTCTTCTTCTCCTTCCTTTTCTTCCTTCTTTTCCTTCTCTTCTTCTTCTTCTTCTTCTTCTTTCCCTTCTAGAGAGAGAGAGAGCAAGAGAGTGTGAGGGAGAGAGAGAGTGAACTGAGAGAGAGTGAGAGGGAGAGAGGGACTAATAAGCCCTCTAATGTAACAATATCCAGCTGGCCCCCTCAACTTTTCACTCTGTGCACTGCCCTTACTGGGCGTTCTGCACGCGGAGGGACCGGTCTCCCCGACTTGGGACCGGTCCCCGAGAGCTTCAGCTCGGGTCACGCGTTCGGGTACCGGTCTCTCCCAGAGAGACCGGTCCTCGGGAGACCGGTTCCTCCCCAAGAGACCGGTTCCCGAGAACTGGAATCTCAGGACTTAGCCAATTTTTTGCTTTCCTCGCTGGGATCGCATTCGGGAACCGGTCCCTCCCTGCCAGGGACCGGTTGCCTCAAGCAACCCCGCGACATCAGCTGATGAGACCGGTCCCTCCCTGCCAGGGACCGGTCCCCGAGAGCAATTTTGCTCCAGTGCGAGTTTTGCACTATTTGCTCTCGTGGACTCATTTCCAATGTACCTTTGGTGATTCTAACATCTTTGGCTTTTCCAAAGCTTACCAACACGACCCTTGGTCGGTTTTACATAAAGTCTAACTCTCGTATTTCGAGAATTCACTTCCTCACAATGTTAAATAACATATGCATGTTGAACTTGATGTCTATGTAGCGACATAACGAGTGGCATGTAAATAATGTAGATAACATGACGAGTGGCATGAGACCTAGTGTAGGTGAAACACTTAACATAGGTCGTGATATGTGACATGAGAAACGCTTATGACATAGCGAACTTAGGGAATAGATGAGTTTCCCTAGTTATGACATGTGGCCTGAGAATGTAGTGTAGTTGAGACACTATGGCATTGAACATAGGGATAGGTGAATTCCCGAGTGTTTGTTAACCCTAGTGACAGGGTATCTTCAGTGGGCGAGGATTGGATCATACTCACGTAGTCTGTTTTGAGCTTGTGGTGGTCGCTCCACACAAGCAGTGCACTCCGGAGTTGTCACACGAGCAGGGTAGCTCTTCAATAGGTGGGACACGAGCGGGGTAGCTCCTCCCCTATGGGATTTGAGATCTGAGTCAGGGCGTAACCTTCGGATTAGCCAGTGAGATTGGGTGACAAGCATAGGATACTGGGTGGATTTGGCATCCCAGTTGAGTGGATTTAAGGCTGAGGTGTAAGTGAGATGTCTTTTGCCTCGAGCCTGACTTTGCGCGGTATTCTGCGGATGATTAACTCAAGACCGAGTAGGGTGGATAGTATTGTAAAGGTAGATAAAACCTTATGAACATAATTGTCAATGACAGGAATCTAAGATTGAGGAAACCTTAGAAGTCAATTGGATGAGCTATGGATAGCGGAATAATAGTAGAATTGGGTGATCTACTTAATTGATTGCATTGCATGGTTGCATGATTGCATATAGCATGTTGTGAGGTATAAACATAATAACTGTTAGTTGCATAAATTTATATATATATATCTATAGATATTTGTTGGACTAACATGTTGCAGTGCCTCTTTCGGACCTGGTGGGTCGAGCTTTTTCCTTGGGTGGCCGTCCCCACTGGGAACTATGGACAATAGTTCTCACCCCCGTGCTGTTTTTGGGAGTACAGGTTCACACGTGAGCGGCGCGGCGGCGCGAGGAGAGAGCGTAGCTCCGTAGATAGCGCCCTACCACCGAGACCAAAGATAGCAGTACCCCGAAGTGGTCTAGCTAAGGGGTTGTAAAAAGTAAAGAAAACAATGTTGTAATAATGATGATTGTGATTTGGAAGTTGAATGTAAATCGAAAATGTAATATGTTAAGATACAAATGAGTTGAATGCTTATAATAGCTTAGTTGTTTTATATTTTTGATACTTCCTTATGCAATCTATACTTGATTTCTGTTCCTGGTTGGAACATCGTGAATTGTATTGATTGCGATGCCTAGGACGTACAGGGGAGACTGTCCGTTCGGCGATCTGTCGGCATGTCCGAACCCGACCAAGTAGGCGGGGGCTCGGGGCGTGACAATAGATCTACTAATTTTTTAAAAAAATAAAATTAAAAATTAATTTTAAAAATTAATTTTTGTATTTTATAAAAGAAAGACTGTAATATGGCCAATAGAAAAAAAAAAAAAAAAAAAAAAAAAAAAAATGCTTGCATTTTAAAAATTCTAACCTTTAAAAATTTCTATTCTGTATCAGATATAGTTGTACTTTACATATGAAAAAGCTTACAAGTATAGTAATTGATGAGTGCAGTAAGGTATACATAGCAAATATTCATAATTATTTGATTAAATCTTTCAAAATAAATTATAAGAGTTCATTGAAATTGAAAAAAAAACTGAAATAAGTCTGTACTAAAGCGTGCCAGTAGGAGGTCATGCTTATCCATCGGCACGCAAGTGTGCCGAAGCCGTACCGTGCCAGGCAGACAGTGGCATGCCCCCGTGCCACGACACTTTAAACCTTAGTACCAACCGTGTTGTATAGTGCCAGTATAATATCGGCACGATACAGCCCCCATACCAATGGCACAACTCAAAACCCTCTATTCTTGAAATTAGTAAGTATTTTTCTCAATAAAGTTCAAATGATTTGATAAAAATAAATAATAAATAATTGGCATATTTTGTTGCTAAAAAAATTAAATATTTCATGCTATTACATGTCGGCACCGGGCACACATTTTTTGTGACCGGCACTCATCGGCATGCCTCGACACGTACCATTCCAGCAAGTTCCAGGCACGACCCAGTGCCACGGTACTTAAATCCTTGCTTTCGAGCATTTTTAAGCCTTCATTTTAAACTTTTCTTTGAAAATTTAATCCTATACGTGTTACAATACCTTTCTGAATAATACAGGCCATAGAATTCTTCCTTTTAATTGATCATTGAGATTCCTCAACTTATTTTTTTCAAAGTCTTTTTTTCGATGAGATTGACAATTTAGCAGCTAATTTAGACTAGTGCTATTACTCTTTCGAGCCTATAGAATTATGTTGTTAGGTGTTACTTTTAAACACCATATTTCTTATGAAGTAATTAGTCTTATATTAAGATGAATAGGATGTCTTTTTAGAAACTCAATCGGAACCTAGCAAACTATGGTTATTTTCGTGTTTTGCGCTTGTAATGATATTTTGTTCGTACATTAGGTTATGTTGATTAATTTGATACCCGATGTTTCACCGATCGATACTCGGATTAATTAGAGGTATCTAACTTAACGCCTATTAGTTTATTTTTGGTAAAATTGTAGTAATATGTTATGAAAACAAAAATTCTCGTGTAGATTTTTCGAAAATGGGTTAAGCATACTTACATAAACTACAAATCGTTGAAAGATTTCTAAAAGGTTGTGCTCTAATTGCTATGCAATTTTAGAAAATGTGTACCTTCTATAGTGTGCTTATTTGGCAAAAATTTAGCATTAGGTAATTGCTCTCTTTTATATATTAACTGGGTAAATAATCTCAGAATGTAATGTCTCTTGGTATTTGCAATAATTATGTTGGCCATGTCGATATGAATTTTGTGATAGAAGCTAGCTTCGATTTTGTGATACACCACCGAGTGCAAATTTTGTGTTGCACTATTAAGTGCAATTTCGGGTGCAATTTTGTGATACGCCTTTGGGTGCTATCTAGATTTATCTCCGGGCACTATTTAGATTCATCTCCAAAAGCATCTCCGAGTGCTTTTGCTTTGTTCGTGCCTTCGGTGTCTCTAATGTGTGTTTAGAGCCTTTGCTAACAGGTCACTAATTACTGAAGACTTTCGTTTTAAGTTCCAGCTTTGGAATAAGAATGCTTTCATTTAAATTTCGTTCTTTCTTGTTCTTTTGTTAGATATACTTATTATAAAGCTCAAAATTCTAAAATGAGATTTCTGAATTTTGCTAAACTCAATCGTCATGACATTTTTGTAACAAAGTTATAACTGAATAATTGGAAAATATTTTGGTTGCATGCTTAATCCAACTAATGTAGTATATGGTTACTTACTCAGGTATGGAGTCTAATCAATTTATGGGGGATGGATAGAGTGAATACTAGATGCTGAGGTTCTTTTATTTCAGAACTATTGTTAAATAAATTATATAGTTTAGTTAGTTTAAATTTAACTTATGACTGACATCGAATATTTTTTCTTGGTTAGAATTATTACGAAATTCTGTGAACTTATTGATTATTTGTAGAACTTACAACTATAGATTTACTTTTGTGCAAATCAAGTTAGCATTTGATTTAAATTCGTGATAGATTATTTTTGCTCGATAAATGCATGTTTTTGTTGCCTTATATGTTTGTGCTTGAATAATTACATATATGCGGTGTCTGACGTCTGTTATGTCTCGAATTTGGGGCGTGACAAGTCTATCTATTTTTTTGGCAACTCCATCAAATTTAATGGTTTTACTCACTTTTTAGAGAGTAAAACTGAAAGACTTAACAACTTATAGCTAACAGGGCTTTTAAATTTACAAAAAATTTTCAACTTAGCAAGAATAACTCAAATCAAAAAAATTATATGCTAAAGGGATGTCAATCAAGAAAGTTGAAGTTAAGGGATTTATTTCAATGTCCCATAGTTGAGTCAGTTTTACCTGGTTAACTTAGTGCTTGACTTTTAACGGTTGTGAAAGCCACTGTTAAGGGCGTCTTTTCAGCTATTAAAGACTGCGAAGAACTGGTTTCTTAATAGAATGAGTGACTGATGGCAAATGATTTGTTCCGTTACAAAAAGAATGTTGTGTTTATTATTACTGGGAATAAGACAATCATGCTACAATTCCAAAATATGAAAAATTAAAATGGACAACTAGGATAAATTGTTATTGCTACACACTTTTTGTAGAAGCATATAGTTTGCAATTTCTTCGTCTGATTGGAATGAAATAGTTATTATCGAACCAAATTGCTCGAGAAAAGTCTTAATACTTTGGGGCATGCTTCATGGAAATCATAGCTCCAATAATTGTTAATAGTTGATAAAGGTACTTCAGGTAGAAAATAAATGGACATAAGAGTAAAAGAGCCAAACAATAGACATATAGTTAAAAATACATAAACAGTGTAAATATTGTCAAGCGAATCAAAGGTATGATATGACTTACCATATTCATTCAAATAATCCATCAATAACCTTGTGAATACATCGGTAAGAACCGTAGCTTCGGGTGAGTAGTTTGAGTGAGGACAGTTAAAATCAATTCGAATGTAAGCTTTGGGTGTGAAGAACATAGTGTCAGGTTTGTACCACAATCTGGAAAACGATGATTTCCTTAACATATATGGAACTTTAACCTGTTTAATAAACCCAAAATGTTGAATCATTGGAAAGAAGTTTATACTAAAGAATTGACTAGCTAAAGCAAAAGGTACAAGAAAGAATTTACCTTTTCTTGCACAGTTTTAAGCACAAGATCATTTGGAATGAATATATTAGGTTTTGGAAGACTTAAATTTTCTTTAGGAGCCTTTTCTACCCATTGCTGCAAATCATCACATTTAATATATAAGCAACAGATATACACCGTATTACCAGTTAGATCTTAAAAATCAGAAAGGCATTAATATGAGAGAGAAAAAATGTCAACTTTTCGTGTTGTAATAGAACAATTTGATGGCAAACCTGGATCGTGGAAGCGGTGATCTTTTCGACAGAATATGGTGTACCATACCAAGGCTCAATACAATCTGTATACCCTTGAAACTTCTTAGATTCCCAGAAAATTCTGAAAGAAGAATCCATTTTATAGCATAAAGCAAGTAATAATTTCATCTAGACAAAAGAATACCAAAAAGTCAGTCTCAAGAATAAGAAGTTTCAAAGCTACAAATACATGAGCACCTAAGTAATAAATGATAATAAGCATCAACTAAACATACAAAACATGATTTCTGCACCAGCTAACCCTACCAAGGATGGTTAACAATGATAAATCAAGCTGAAAGACATAAAAGTACTATTATACTGTTCATCATTCATCTACATAGAGCAAACTCAACTAGTAATGTTCCTCATAATAACTAAACAACAATAACAAAGCCAAGCAATTAAATCCTTCGAAGGGAATTCCATCTTGAACCGGAAAGCAGGGTATAGGGAAGCTCTCCTCTGCGAATGAATCCCTTGACTTTATAGTTTATACCTCTCCTCCCCCACCAATCTGATTCCCCACTTGTGTGTTCAGCTTTCGTTGATCCTACCCACCTTTCTTTCTTTTTTATATAACCTAGCTTTGATCGGATTGAGCTAGGACAAAGGTAGAGCTAATCCATCAAAAGTTTTGACTTTCAATCTAACTGCAACTGTCTCGTCTTCGATAGAATGAATAGTACAGAGATCTTGAAAGTTGTGGTCTCTAGCAAAGTAAGATCCTGCGCCTAAGAATCAGAAAGTTCTCTATGATTATGAGATCACGCAAGGGCCTGGAGGATAATCCCCTTCCACCAGCTCTAATCACTCAACAGTCTGAAAATTTGGATGAAAAGACTATTTCGTCCTTTTTCCAAAAGCAAGAATTCCTCTATGATCATCATATCCTCTGCCCCATCCTTCTCCCCCTCCACCACTACTACCACCACCTCCTCCCCATCCTCTCAGTTGTCAAAATTTTGGGTGAGGTTAGGTAAAGAAAGAACAAAAAGGGGAAAGAAAGAGATTTGGGAAGCAGATGAAGGGCATTGTTGGTACTTCCGTATTTTATCAAACATTTACTCATATAATTTCCAACGGAATACTAATGGACGACTAACAAAAGAGTGCAAAGTGCTAAGCGCTAACACCATAAAATTCAAGGGGATTATTAGTAGGTTTTAATTACTGAGGGGAGCAAAGTGTTAAATCATTATAGTGGTGTAATACCCATATTCCTGAAGTTGGACTATTTTTGCATTATTAAAACTTGGTTCAATTCTCTTTCTCTTAGTTCTTTCGTAAAATATTTAAGACTCAAAATTTTGAAACGAGATTTGTAAAATTTTCTAAACTCCACCATCGTTATTATATTTTCAATATGAAAATTTATATCTAATTACTTAGAAAATTTTTTTAATTTGCATGTTTAATATGACTAATGTGGTGTATGGTTGCTTACCCAGATAGTGAGTCTGATTAGCTTGTGGTCGATTAGGATGAGCGAACGTTAGAAGTAAATTGCACTCTTAGGCTCCTATCCTATTTATATAAATATAGCAGACTATTGAATTTACAATGAACATTTACTTATTGTATTTTGAAATTTTGTAGGTTTTGAGAAGAAGATAATTAGTGGAATAAGTTCAAAATTAGGGATTTTGAATTTTTGTCAACAATTTAAATTTGATATCATTTGTTTTGCAACCTTGCATATTTGTCAGTAATTAATTGCAGATATGCAGCATCTGTTTTGTGTTGGGGCATGACAAGTGGTTTCTACAATTTAGCTCAAAGAAAAGGATATTTACATGTAAAAAGCAATGAGGTTTAGAAAGCCACAATAATATCCTATTTTCGGTATAAAAATTAATCGTATTTTATTTGTATGGCCTATGGCAAACTCTAGTAGGATATAAAACAACACGTCAAATAAGTTTACCTAATATTCTCTGGACTTAACTCATCTAGTGTCTTCTGAATTGTGCTTGGAGCAAATTTTGATGGCAGTGATGATGCCACCAACCAATCTTCTGGTGGGAAAATCTGAAATATACATCGTGAAATATCAGCTTTAAAAATGGCAAACTAATATATGAAGCAACATGATGATCTAATAGACATTTCAATCAATTTGTAAGAACAACAAAAACAATACAGATCACTGCATTTGACAAAGCAACAAGTCCTATAAGGCATGCTTCAAAAGAGTATGAAATCTTATGTAGTTAATGAGCACTTTATCACAAAACAGTTGATAGAAAAGAAAACATGAAAAGCAACTTAACTAAAGAAAATAGTGCAATAAGTGTTGCAGAACTAAGATCACCCATAAGAACATACTAGATGGGCAAGAATTAGAACTAAGATCACCCATAAGACATAGGCTTACATACAGTAAATGAACAACATAGTTGAAGATAATGAATAGTTTAAGATAATCATAAAAATAAAAAACACCTAATTCACTATAGTTTACAATGACCATACTAGATGGGCAAGAATTAGATCACCCAAGTGGGGTTGAATTAATATCAAACAGCAAGCAGATTCAGATACAGATCACAGAAGTCAACCAGACCAAAACTAATTATTCTCGTATGTACACTTGGGTAGGTACCAACTACCAAATAAGTGATCTGATTAGTATCTTATATGCATCTGCCTCTATTATTGCTCCTGCCACCATCAATTGCATGCTAGAAAAGGCAATTAACAAGTATTAAAAAAGAAACATAAAAAATCAATAAGAAGCATTGACCAAAAGAAAGAAGCTATACAGAGAAGCATGAAATTTGTGTTTAGGCCTATTCAAAGGGAAATTCAAGAAGACAATAATAGCAGAATTTACTGATATAAAAGTAACTAAAAACTTGAAAGTAAATCAGAAGTAGCTACAAACTTGGACATTAATCAGAAGTAGTAAGTGAAATAGTACGTAAGCAAGAAAAGTTCATTTATTCAAGAAGACAATATAATAGCAGAATGTACTGATATAGAAGTAACTAAAAACTTGAAACTAAATCAGAAGTAGCTACACACTTGGATATTAATCAGAAGTAGTAAGTGAAGTAGTATGTAAGCAAGAAAAGTTCATTTTTTTGTTTGCTTAACAATAAAAAATACATAATTTACAATTCAAAGAAATTGACAGATAATACAAAATGCTTGTATGAGAACAAAATGACTCAATAGGCATAAAACAAGTGATTAGCTTATTTACTAGCCGTTGTGCATTTCCCCAAATGAGAAGTCAATATCACTTGCTCTGCAAGGACAAGTTATCCCTTAATTGTTTAACAAGTCAGAGTTCCGTAGGATGGGTTTGTGCAAGAGGTTAACACTAGAAAAATTTTATATTAATTACTCAATGTATTTATTAAATGTCCTCCAATCAATTCATTACATTTTCCTAATAGAAACAGCAACAGCAAAAAAGCTTTGTCTGGACACTTTCTTGTCAACAGCATCATGCAACACATTGGTTAATCACTTTTAAGACACACCATATGACTGATTTGTACAAACACAATTTCTATCCTGAAATCTTCATAGTAGCCTTGATTTATCCAACTCGGTAGGAGGTCAGGATGTTCTTGCAAGCAAGATCTTTCGATGTGAAACAGATTGTTTAGGTTTTAGGAAAGATGCAAGTTTACTTGTTACTTGGTTTGTACGGAGTTAACTTGGATTTAAGGTTCAATTTGGGGCTTCCACCTTAATAATTGGTTTGAGTATATTTCAATCCTTAGGGGGTGTTTGCCCTAGCTTGTAAAAAGCGCTTTTGGGCTGAAAAATGATTTTCGGCTCAATAGAACATTTGGCAACTCACTTTTAAAATCTGATTTTGCTTTTTAGAATCAGAAAACTGATTTTGAAAGCCCAAAATCAGAAGCAGAAAAAAGCTTCTTCTTAAAAACTGATTCTGATTTTGGATTTAAACTTCAAGTTTTTATTTTTATTTTCATTTCAATATTTAAATTTAAATTTAATTTTAATTTTTAAATTTCATATTCATTTTTTAATTTTTAAATTTTAACTCTTAAATTTTAAATTTTGAAAAATAGATTTCAAATTTTAAAATTTAAATTTTAATTTCAAATCTCAGATCTCAGATCTCAGATCTCAGATCTCAGATTTTAAAATTTTAAAATTTAAATTTCAAATTTCAAATTTCAAATTTCAAATTTCAAATTTCAAATTTCAAATTTCAAATTTCAAATTTCAAATTTCAAATTTCAAATTTCAAATTTCAAATTTCAAATTTCAAATTTCAAATTTCAAATTTCAAATTTCAAATTTCAAATTTCAAATTTCAAATTTCAAATTTCAAATTTCAAATTTCAAATTTCAAATTTCAAATTTCAAATTTCAAATTTCAAATTTCAAATTTCAAATTTCAAATTTCAAATTTCAAATTTCAAATTTCAAATTTCAAATTTCAAATTTCAAATTTCAAATTTCAAATTTCAAATTTCAAATTTCAAATTTCAAATTTCAAATTTCAAATTTCAAATTTCAAATTTCAAATTTCAAATTTCAAATTTCAAATTTCAAATTTCAAATTTCAAATTTCAAATTTCAAATTTCAAATTTCAAATTTCAAATTTCAAATTTCAAATTTCAAATTTCAAATTTCAAATTTCAAATTTCAAATTTCAAATTTCAAATTTCAAATTTCAAATTTCAAATTTCAAATTTCAAATTTCANTTAAATTTCATAATTTTTAAATTTTTAATTATTTTTTAAATTAAAATATCAAATTTTAAATTTTGTACAATTTTGAAATTTAAAAATTTTAATTTTAATTCAAATTTAAATTTAGATTTTAAATTATTTTAAAATAAAATTTAACAAAAATATTAATTTATGCAAACATCAGAAAAATTTGCCAAACAGCTTTTCAAAATCACTTTAGAAAAATCACTTTTATCTAAACTCCGCCAAACGCTTTACAGCTTTTAACCAAAATCACTTCTCCTAACCAAAATCACTTTTTCAGAAATCACTTTTTCAGAAGCTAGGCCAAACAGGCCCTTAGTCATTAAGGGCATGGGATTCGCGCCGCTAACTCGATGGTCAAGCACAAGTCGCACTCTTGCCCAGGACAGATGTAACCTATCCTATCTCGGCTAAAAAAACCAAAAGGGAATGAAGAGCACTAAAATTCCGTAATATCTTATAAACTAATGATTTGAGTCATGACATGAATTTCCATACTAGATTAGTTTATCAGTTACTTTTACTGTGTCTTTAAGGAAATGCACAACAAATTTCGAGAAAAGGCATAAATTAAATGATCATAAATTTAAGCATTGGAAGACAACACATACGATAAACAAATATTATCAAGTGGATAAGACTGTCTAGTGGTTTAACCTAGTGATCGAGACACTTACGATGGTTTTTAATAATATAGCACAAAATATTGTAATTCTCACTCTATAAGAGAAATCAAGCAGGGAGAAGATCAAATGGGATAATATCTACTGATTTGAAAGTAAAAGCAATTTAGGAGGCCACTACAAATTACCTATGAGAAGTCTTAAACTACATGAATCTTATGCAATTTTGATATTCTATTGATCCAAAACCCCAGTATGAAAACACCCAAGAACAAAAGGAATTTGTACAACAGCACAACATAAACAAAAATCCAGCAGGCTATTAAGCATACCTGCATGTTTGAAGCAACACTAACAGTATAGTAAATGGGAGGGCTTTTGTCGCGATAATGGAAGTCTGTCTCACATATAGACGCAAGCTTCACAGACAAGTAATAAGTTAATAGTTTGTTCATACCAAAGTCCTACAAACAGATAACAAGTGAAAGGTTAAACTGCAAATTAGTCACCAGTAGGTCAAAAAACAAAGAAATACATGCTCTTCAGATTTGATTATAACTGGTAATGCAAGCATCTTTATCCAATAACAATGTCAAGATGAAATAGCACTGAATTAATCTAATACACTCAGTAGTTGCAGATTTACCAGCACAAGGCTAACTTGCCTATCCGGTGTGGCAATAAATGCAAAAGAAAATGCAAGTTATAGGGTTTCTTTTGTCCCCCCTCAATTTGGTCACCCCAAAGGCTGGTGTAGACCACCCCAATTTCCATGCAACCAATATGGGCCACAAAGTCCCATTCGCAAACAGCATAGACAATTTTCCTGCACAGGTCACTCAGGTTCTACAACTATTCAAAAATCAATTTTCGCAAGCCATCAATTGCCCTTTGAGTTTCTGCAGTCCTACTGATAGATGATGTACTACTTGACTATCACTTTCTGGCAGTACAAACCAATAATCTACAGTGCATCGGGAGATGCATAGAAAATTTAATGCAGAAAAAGGGTCAGACGTGAGTGGAAAGGATAAATTTGATACCAACAGGAATTGGGAGTAAAAAAATGTCTATTCTAGTAATAAGAACATTGTAGTGAAGATAAGAGAACACTTTACTATAACACATATACACGCATACATACATATATATGATTAATGCAAGAATATCATGTCAAAAATCTCACTTCAGTAGGAACTAGTCAAAATAAGAAAAATTAAGGTGGAAAATAGAGAATCATAAGGGGACAACAAAAGCACAACAACAAAGTTGACAAAGGCTCCACGAAAGAAATGACAAACTCTACAAGTTGCTATTAATGTGAAACCAATCATCTGGAAAGCATTACAAGTTACCCAGGTAAAAGCAAAACCAGACAAGTGAGGTTTACCATGTATGATAACTCTAGCTAGCCAGATCAGATGTTATCTTAATATAAACAATTTAGGCCCATGCAGCTATAAAGCAACTAATAAGATTAACTCTGGTATGTATGAGAATGGAGGAAGGAAAAATGATAATGATTACCTTAGCTGTATTCAGTTTCGAGGCACAAATTAGAAAATCACAGAAAGACAACAGTTAACAAGTTTTGAAGATTCAACTTCATATTTTAACATGATTGATATTACTACAAACTAAAAAGGAAAGTGTCCTAACCAGAACACACATAGAACTGTCATAATCACCTCAATAATGCAGAAGAGAAAATTACTGGCTACCTCATCAAATATCCACTTTGAAACTCCAGATTTATGTAAGAGGCAAATATATTTGAACAACAAGCCAATAACATCTTCAACGTGATCTGTCATCCATTAAAAACGCCCATTATTTAACTTGCAGATCACAAAAGCAATCAAATATTAAAATACCCCGTAGAAAATGCAGATTTTATACTTGAACAGCTCAGAAAGAACTAACCATGGCCCGCATCAGTTAGTTCTATAACTACAGAGAAAAAGGAAAACTCAAAACTCCAATCCCCTTCCCCAGCTTGCAAACTCACCGCCCATCCTGCAATGATCAGGATTTATCCACATGATGCAAAAATAGCAACCAAAATAATAATGGAGTTATCACAGGACAAAATGAAACGGCCACACTTATATCACAATGGAACTAGGAATTTTTCAGTATAAGGCATTATATAGACATACTGACTGACATCTGTGGAGCTATCAAAGCAAAGAATCTAAAAGAGAATGGTTTTATAGGTTAATTGATGAAAACACAAACACCAGCACTTCATATAGAGCACAACATAAAAAACTATATCCTACGTAATTATTTAAAATTACAACAAACAAAAGAATGATCAATTCAATAAGTTAAAGCAAGCTCCTTATTTTTGCTGCCTATATTGCAGCATGCAAAAACATGTTTGTGAAATGCAGGCCAAAACCTATCAACAGTTGCTAGTATAAAACATGGTCACAGCAATATTAGACCTTGCACGTCAATACCCTGACAGGCCCCAGTTGGAAAATGATGATTACTGAATACATATCAGATTAACTATGTAGCATTAGCAACACAGTCTGGAGCATTTGACCTAACCGAGCAAAGAGTATTCTATTGAAAGTGCTCATATTATTAGACTAGCTAAGGCATTATGTAGGATACAAGAGCCAATTCTGAGGATTTCTCATGTGTAGTCACTTGATTTTGCAAACCATGTGTTACTCTCGGTCTTGTCAGGAAGTAGAATACCACAGAAGGTGGCGATGCTATGGTTGACTTCTGCTGTAGAATTTCACTCTGAATCTGAAGTGGAAAGAGACTAGGACATGTTCTAGGCAACAATAGCAAGAGTTGACACTGGAGGGAAGTTTGCCAAAGCAAAATAGCACCATGTTGAGAAATGTTGGGACGTTTAGAGCCCATTACGGACTGAGTTTCTCATTAAAAAGCACATTCAGCTCATGATTATGGCGCATGAAGTCGTCCATAGTTCCGGGTAGGAGGGTTCTGCCCACCGGGCAATGGTTAATTTCCATATAAACAGAAGAAAATCAAACAAGCATCACATGAGATGCATTTGTTCCGCCACAGGCTTAGCTTAAGCACAGTTCAGCCAACACACTTTCAAATGAAGACTAAGTGGGTTTATAAAACTTATCAATATTAGTAACCGGGCTTATGCATACTAGACCATGTTCGTAGGCCCTTTCCGAATTAAAAATAAAACCTGCTGGTACAAGTAGCCTACATGGATCACGCCTACTACCATAGGGAAATGCTCAAGCATAAGTCACTCAGATTACCAATCGAGTTCAGTGTATATCATAGTACTTTCTCAACATCTTCAAATGAGAATGGTGTTAGGCAATCACAGATCATGCCATGGAGAAGGTTCCATACAACCCAAAATAAAGGACTTTTTTTGCATTTAGCGGCCTTAAAACCAGTTGTGAAACGGCCCATGCAAAATTATAATTGCAGGAATGACCCTCCCCTTGTCCAAGTGAACACCACACTTGACAGGGGAGGGCCGGCTGTAACGTGTAAGTTGAACACAGTAATTCATATACTGTGTTCTAAAACACGGTAATACCCTGTCCTCTTTAACTTAGCCACTCTAAGAAAAACATTAGAAGGACGACCATGACTTAGTAAAGTGAACATGGTAATCCAATTGTTGTGTTCTAGAACACAATAAATGAATTACCATATTCAACTTAAAATTCCCAGCTGGCCCTTCCTGTCCAGCGTGGCGCTCGCATGGACACGGAGAGGGCCATTCCGGCAACGCTCACATGGACACGGAGAGGGTCATTCCTGCAATTATGATTTCGCGGAGGTCATTTATGAAAAAAGAAATTTTGAGAGGGCTAAATGCAAAAAAAGTCCCAAAATAAAGTCTAAAATTCTTATGGTTCAAGAACAAGGACTCTAAAGAAAAGTAACTAGCACCACTAAGCCTTCAAGGTGTTTCATTCAAAAGTTCTTTCTGCTACATACATTTCCAAACAAGACATAATAGAACTGATAATAAAAATAAAACAAGTACAGCCACGATTAAATGCAGCCAAAGATCTGTGCCAGCAAAACAAAAAAGAGGAAAAGTGTGTAACGCGCTGAATGTCAGATCTAGAAAAGACAGAAATTGCTAAAATAATGACTACAAACAACTAAAACTGAATTTACCTAACTGTTTCAAGATGTAAAAAAGTGACCCTTCTCCTTCATGCCCAATAAGATGACCAAGGTACCTGCAAGGACACTCCTTGTAGTTGTGAATGCTAGGGGTGATTGGCCATATAATTCTGAGTGTATGACCTTGCTTGATTGGAACTGCTCTAACAAGGATCTGCAATAATCAATCAATAAAATTCTAGTGTCTATACTAATCATTGCTCATTTGGTGAGAAGATATGTCAAATTCTCTTGAAAATTAGTACAATTAACAAATCACCTCCCAAACTTTAAAACTTTAAATTAACCTACATAAATATTGGAATTGTTTAAACCTCACGCCAATTCCGAAAAAGAAGATATGTCAAATTCTCTTGAACATTAGTACAATTAACAAATCACCTCCCAAACTTTAAAAATTTAAATTAACCTACATAAATATTGGAATTGTTTAAACCTCACGCCAATTCCGAAATTCTGATAATTTTTCATAACAATGAATCACCATGGAAGTCAAATCACTCGAATATCCCTAAAGTTATCAAATTATTCAATAGAAGAGGCGCATTTGAGTCTGAAAACTTGGAACTCTAGAGCAGACCAAGGATTTTCTTCATTTGCTTTCTTCACTATCTAATTTTGAAGATATTTGTTGGAGGATTTTTTTTCCCTTTTCATTGTTACTGAGAGAGAGAGAGAGAGAGAGAGAGAGAGAGAGAGAGAGAGTCCTTTCAGATGGTAAAATAGGAAACCCAAAACCCCAACCACTTTCGGCTGTGAAACTTGCAACAACCAAACAATTTGTTAACCAGGCCACTTTGATGGCTACCCAAAGCAATCATGCAATCGATTGAATCACATAGATAGCTCTCGTACCTTCCAGTAAAACAGATGAATTATAAATTTCAAAAATAGAGAGTAGTATTGCAAATAGAACCATTCAACTCCCATAACTGACGCAGTTCCCCAGCCGAGACCCTAGAGGAACTTCACCGTATTCGAAAGATGCTCTCAAATCATTTCAATTTCTCATTTGAAAACTACGATCTTTGGCTCTAGAACTGAATCATTCGCTTGTATCCGAGAAGTACTAATCAAAGATTTAAGTGTCGTGGCATGGAGTCGTGCCGGAAACTTGCCGGCACGGTACGGCTAGGGGTGTCAACGAGCCGAACACGAGCTGGCTCGTTAAAATATAGAGCCGAAAAACTTAACTCGTGTTCGGCTCGTTTATTAACGAGCCAAATACGAGCCAAACACGAGCTGGCTCACTAACAATAACTTAAAAGGATCAGAAAGGATATATATAGAAAATAAATTTATGAGATTGTACCCATCAAGTTTTGATCTAATAGTTGAAACTTTACATATACACGGGCATTTTTATAATTGAGTTGGGCTTTATATTTAGGTTGGACTAAAAATTAAATAATAAAAATTTATATTATATATATATAATTATGTATTTATTTATATAACTATATAAATATAAAATATATGTGTTCGAGCTGTTATCAAGCCGAACACGAGCGAGCTAACCCCAGCTCGTGTTCGGCACATTTATTAAACGAGCTGAAAAATTTAGCTCGTATTCGACTCGTTTACTAAACGAGCGAGTCGATCTCGAGCTTATTTCGAACCGAACACGAGCTGACTCGTGAACAGCGAGCTGGATTGCCACCCCTAGGTACAGCATGGTGCGTATCGAGCCGTGCCGGTGCATGTCAATGACAAAAAATATATGCGTACCGACACGTAATGGCATGAAATACTTATTTTCTTTAGCAACAAAATATGTCAATTATTTATTATGTATTTTTATCAAATCTTTTGAACTTTTTTGAAAAAATTACTTACTAATTTCAAGAATAGAGGGTTTTGAATTGTGCCATCGGCACGGGAGCTGTATCGTGCCGATATCTTGCTAGCCTGATACGGCATGGTGGATACGACACGGTGGATACAACCCGTACCGATGGGCACTTTAATCCTTGGTAGTAATAAAAAATAAAATTGATCTAAATGAATCATCATTTGTTTTATAATCCCTTCTCCCAGAATTAGAGGCTATTTTGCAAAGTTCCTAACAGAGAGTTGTCTTGCACCCCTAGGTATCTTGGTTTAGGCCTTTAAAAGATAATTGTACTTACTAGGGTAAAAAAATTAACACAAAAAAGTACTCCCCTTCTACTTTCCTTCTAGATGCCAAGCAAAAAAAGTATTCAATCCTTGAATTTTGTCCTAATTGATTATTTCTACATTAGATTTTGCGCTAATACAATTAAATGGGAAAATTACAAGAGAGTAAGACGGGCCTAGGACATTAATGCAACAGATATTCAAGGTGATCTTTCACACTTGGATGTAGCCAACAGAGATACTTCAGGAGACAACGTAGCTCCGCCCCTTATTTGAGTCATTCAGATCTCATTTGATAAAAGATGTTAAAGAAAATTAACAGAACTTAGGCGAACTGGTTAAATGAAACATTATCAAGTTCATGCAAGTTATTTTAATTTTTTAAATCTCAGGTGGCATTCTGGACCTTGCAGATGTTCAACAGAGCAAGCATATTCTCTTGTTTCTTTCTTCAGATCACGAATACTATCATACCAGTGTTTGTGCCTAGGCCTTGCAGAATAATTTATAATAAGACTAGCCGATATACCTGGAGATGTTCATTTGAACAAGGCTGACCAAGAAAGCTGATTTGGTTCCGTTCAATATTTCGGATATCCTGGAACTTGCTCTCGATCAGGCTTTGAAGACTATCAAGGCTCTCTAAGAATTCAATCAACATTGACAACAACAGATGAGTACATAAAAGCAGCTATTTTACCAATTAAGAAATAATCAATGATCACCTCTTCCATATACAACAAGGTGCATTAAGTTAGCTGAATAGTTTTCTTCGTAAAATTTGATCAGTTCAATCCTCGTGTCCAATCCTTTTGCCTTTGGCTTGACCTCCAGTGTATCCCAATTTCCTGCTCATTACGAAATATACATCAAGTCATAAGAAACGTATCCTGCCGTTGTGGACTGGATTCCATCGTTAAACACTACCATTAAGCGAACAACCATACTAATAATAAATAATAAAATAAAGGAACAATTACACTTTCAATTAGTTATCATATGGATACAAAATAACCTCATAGATACAGTGATAGCCTTATTTCACAAAATGGTAGACACTAGAAACATAAATAGGCATCTACGCGTCACGGATGCTGGGTTTCGGCCCGCGCTTCCGCGTACGACGTGCGTCCGAGACGTACATGGCATGGATGCGTGTGCGACACGCTTCCATGCCATGTCCTGCAATTCCGAAAAGGTAACTAATTAAGGAACTAATCAATTCCGATGGGAAAATAATATGATGCTGCCATGTCATAAATAAATTAATAAAAAAATATATAGTTTGAAAAAAAAAAAGCATCGTATAATTTTGGAAAATATATAATTAAAAAAACTATTTAGTCCTACTTATAAAAAAATTATCTATCTCATCTTTGATCTCTGTTGAGTTTCTATTCAACAAAGCCTCTAACGTTTAAAGGTGTTCTCTTTCTCTATCTCTTTTTTGCATTAGTATTATAATTTTTTGAATTAGAATTTTATTTTTACATTAAGATTATTTTTAAATTAGGTTATAGTTTTTATTTTTTATTTTTATTTTTTTTACATTTGCGTTATAATTAAGATTAACTATTATTTTTTAAATGTCTTCATTTTTTTTTCTCAATGTTGTAGGATTATGGCATCAAGTAATGAGAATTTGATAAATCCTATGGATCAAAGTCAAACAGATAAACCTTTATGGGAGTATGTTAGTAAACTTGATAGGGTGAAAGGAGGGGAAAATTGTTCATTCAAATGTAACTTTTGTAATATGATTTTTACAGGATCATATTCAAGAGTTAGAGCTCACTTGTCAAAAATTTCCGGTCAAGGAATTAAAGGATGTACAAAAGTAACCCCACAATGTCTTAACGAATTAAAAAAAGAAAATGAGAAATTAGAACTTAGAGCAAAAAATACAAAATCGAAATCCATACCGTTACGACCATTTTCCAGTCAAAAAGAATCATCAAGTGGTAGTAATACTACTTCACTAGATAGTTTTCCTTCAAAGAAAAGAAAAGGCAATGGGGGCACGCCTTTGGAAAAAGCATTTAATTTACAAGCTCGCAAATAATTACATAGTGAAATAGCTAGAATATTCTACACCGACGGATTGTCATTTAATCTAGCTAAAAACCCTCATTATGTTAGTTCTTACACATATGCGGCCAATCATATGATTAGTGGTTATGTTATTCCTGATGTTAATATGCTAAGAACTACTTTACTTCAGAAGGAAATAGCACATTAGAATTAGTTAAAGAAACATGGAGCGAGAAAGATATAAGCATTGTTTGTGATGGTTGAAGCGATCCTCAAAGAAAACCGTTAATTAATTTCATGGTGGTGACTGGTGACGGAGGATGGTCCTATGCAAGGTATCAAGTGCCGCCCCGTGCCGTACGGCACAGGGCGTGCCGTACCGTACCCCCAAGAAGGGGGCACAGTACAGGGAGGGTATCGCACCCCTTGAGTCGCGCGGCACGACGCTTGTGCGTGCCGCAGGCATGTACCGGCGTACCGCCTCTTTTTTTTTCTTGTTTGGCTTTTTGGCTTTTCTTTTTTTCTTTTGTTCTCTGGGGTACCGAACCCCCCCCCCCCCTGGGCCACCTATATTGTCCTTTTTTTTCACTTTGTTAACTTCTTTTCAATTTTTTTTTTGCTTTTTGGCTGATGCTTTTTTTTTGTTTTCTTGTTTTTTGATATTTTTCATACACTTTTTCTCCCGTGCCTGCTACTTCTCATCCCTCTTCTTTCTTCCATCGCTTAAAAGGGAAGCAAAATATCGCAAATCACAGATTTACTTGTTAGGTAAGTCAAAAAAATGTATAATTTAACTTCTTCTTATTCATCAAAACAATGTATAATTTCTGCTTCCACCACAGACATCCATTTTTTCTTCACAAAATATTTTGTTAAAATTTGTCGCACTCCAAAACTTTCGGTGAATCAAGGGAATAAAAATCGATCTCCTAAACAAATTTTGATCAGATATTTGTAAAAAGAACAAATGAGAAAAAAAATATGGATGTAATTGCGGTCCTATTCTGGTTGTTCTAGTCATTATATGCTTTCTCATCGAATCAATATATAGATCTTTAAAAGTTTTTAGAAAAAATAAAATTTTTCATTATTTTATCTGTTGTAATTTTTTAATTTGTAAAAAAAAAAAAAAAGAAAAAGAATTTTCAAAGTTAATAGATATGATTTTTTTTTCATCATGTCGTTCTCTTTCTTATTATTTTGGAATAAATTTTATTTTATTTTTCTGTATTTCAATAATTGTAAATCATCTTTCTTTCCTTCTTTCTTTCCTTACAAAAAGTTTACATGCATGTTAATTGATAAGTATAAATAAATTTTATTTTATTTTTCTGTATTTCAATAATTTTAAAATAATTTCTATTCTACATCAGGTATAGTTGTACTTTACTTACAAAAAGTTTACATGCATGTTAATTGATAAGTATAATAAGGTATACATAGTAAATATTCATAATTATTTATTTAAATCTTTCAAATAACATTATAAGAACTTATTGGAACCAAAAAAAAATTAAAATAAATCCGTGCCAAAGCGTGCCAGTAGGAGGTCATTCGTATCTATCGGCACACAAACGTGCCACGTGTTGATACACAAGCATGCCTGTGCCGTACCGTGCCAGGGACAGAACGGCACGCCCCCGTGCTACGGCACTTTAAACCTTGGAACTCCTATGTTCTTAAAGACAGTTAACAATGAAGGTGTGGAGAAAGACATATTATATCACTTTTAATTAAAGAGGTACTTTTGCAGGTTGGGCCATCGAAAATAATCCAAATTATACCTGACAATGCGCTCATGTATGTAGGGCAGCAGGAAGAATTATAGAGCAACAATTTCCTCATATATTTTGGACTCCATTTGTTGTACACACTTTAAATCTTGCTTTAAAGAATATATGTGCTACTAAGAATACGGAGAATAATTCTACTACATATGAGGAGTGCAAATGGATTATGGAGATTTGTGATGATGCTATGGTTGTAAAAGTATTTATCATAAAGCACTCCATGCGATTGTCTATGTTTAATAAGTTTGTACCTTTGAAATTACTTGCAATTGCTTCTACTCATTTTGCTTCTTTTGTGGTAATGCTTACAAGATTTAAACTTATAAAACGAGGTCGTCAATCCATGGTAATTAGTGATGAATGGTTATCATACAAAGAGGATAGTATTGAAAAAGCACTTTTTTTGAAGGATAAGATACTTGATATATGGTAGGACAAAATTGACTACATCCTTTTCTTTACTGACTCTATTTATGATGTATTAAGAGGAGATACAGATAAACATTGTCTGCATTTAATTTATAAAATGTGGGATTCAATGATAGAGAGGTGAAGACGGCAATACATCGACATGAAAGAAAGCAAGAAGATGAGGAGTCATGATTTTACTCTATTGTTTATGGTATTCTCGTTGATCGATAGACAAAAAGTTGTACTCCTTTTCATTGTTTGGCATATTCTTTGAATCCAAGGTATGACTATGTCTAACTTTATTTATATATTATCATTAATTTTTGCGAGCAAATTTTAATAGTAATCTTAAATTTGCATGTATTACAATTATGAATGACTTAAGGAAAATAAAAAACGAATACCTCCGCATAAAGATATTGAACTTGTAGAGGAGACGAATAATTGTTTGAAAAGATATTTTCTCAATGCAGAAAAAAGAAGATTGACTAATCTTGAATATGCTACATTTTCCAGTAGTATGGGTCCTTTTGCAAAAAGTGACTTTGTGATATACTAGACCTTAGCAAATAGGTAAGGTTGCAGTATGAATTTTTAGTGAGCATTTTTCTACCGTGCTTGACTGAGTTGGGAACGTTTTGGCGCGAAATAGACGCAAAAACAAACTCAAAAACTCAAGATTTAGCTTGTGAGGGACTAAAGTTGAAATGCTTGATTTTTGAGGGACCTATTGACATTTTTGCTATTAATTTGTAGTGTATACATAGGCTCCTAAGGTTCCACGCTTATCCACTCCATTCCTCCACCTTGAAGATTTAAGATAAAGAGAGAGAAAGAGAGAGAGAGAGAGAGATTGAGCACGAAAAAAAAAAAGAGAGGTAAGCTTGGTTTTCAAGTGGGTCGAGCGTGCGCGCATATGTGAATTTTTCGACGTTTCGACGTTGAGGTTAGTATCGTAGTATAATTATTTTTTTGTTTAGACTCTTTTGATGGATTTTCATAGAAATTGAGAGTTGGAAACTTTTTTTTTAGGGTTATTTGCATACACGTCCCTACAAACATAGTGAATTACGGAAATATCCCTGCAAAACGGAAACTCCATAAATTGTCCCTGCAAAAGTCCTAAGTTATGCAGATATGTCCTTGCCGTCCAGATCTGTTAGAAATTTTTCGTCAACCACGATTAAAATACTTAACCATGGTTAAGTATAGTGTGAATTGACGTATTTACCCTTCTTCCTCTTCCTCCTCTTCCTCTTCCTTCTTCTTCGTCGCCGGCGAGGAGATGCGGCGGCGACGGTGGCGAACCCTCTTCCTTTTCCTCTTACCTCTTCCTCTTCTCCCTTTTTCTCCCTTCTTTCTTCTTCCTTCTTCCTTCTTCCTTCTTCCTCTTCCCTCTTCTTCGTCACCGGCGAGGGAGAAGAATCTCGTCGGGGTCGGTCTCGGAGGAAAGGCAGGCGAGTTTCTAGACGAAAAGCTCGAGGGCGTTGTTGTCAACGAGGGCGGCGACGAGGGCGTGTGCGGGGTCGTCGTGGTCACCGAGGACGTCGGCGTCGGTGAGGTCGGTGAGGAGGGAGACGACGTCGCCGGCGATGTCGGCGATGTTGTGGCCGAGGAGGCCGACAAGGGAGGGGACGGCGTTGAGGGCGACGAGCTCCGGGTAGAGCTCCGATGCTCGGCGTTCTTGCCTCTTCTTCGTCGCCGGCGAACCTAACCCCGCGCCGCCGCCGCCGCCGCCGCCGTCTGCTTCGATGGTCCGAAAAGGAAAAGAAAAAGAAGGGGAAGAAGAAAACTTTTGGAGGGATATATTTGTGAGGGTAAAATGGTCATTTCACGACTTCGCTGTTAAAAAACAAACAGCTCACTAACAGATGTTAACTGCAGGGACATATCTGCATAACTTGGGACTTTTGCAGGGACAACTTATGGAGTTTCGATTTTGCAGGGATATATCCGCAATTAGCTATGTTTGCAGGGAGCTGTATGCATTTGACCCTTTTTTTTAATACATTTTTGGAGTTGATTTTGTGTAATTTTGACGAGGAATTTTTTTCGAGTCACTCTAGGGTGTTATAGCTGTCGTTTAGGCTATGAGAGCAGTAACGTATCACCTCACTCTTCCGACTATCATATTGTTCCTTGGGTTTGCGGTGTAGGCGGGTTCTGTATTATCAAAATTGGCGGACTATCTTCTATGTCCATATTATTATTATTTAGAGAATAAGATGAACTGTCGACATAATTGAGATAATAATGGTATTTTTGACACCTTTCACTATTAGTGTTATGTGATATTGCCTTGGAGGCCAATAGAGAGTGATAGATATTGTGACACTATAACTGTATTTGGGACACTATGACAGTATTATTATCATCTGTTTGATCATCACATTTGACTACAGTCTGCATGCTATTTTGAGCTTGACACCAATACTATACTCGGTTAGGGTAGTGCCCCAAGAGTGCCACTCCGAAGGTCAGGCTATGAGATATTATTATGACATGGACCAGACAATAGCCTGCGTGGTAGTAAACCACTATAGATGGGTGTTGGACACGAGGCAGCGCAGGCTAGACCTGACTGTTGAGTCAGTCACTATGATTGGGTATTACTGCATTATTTGATTCAGTATCTAATTGATGCATGAAATATATGATTTACAGTTTTCAGTTATATTGTAGAGGCATGATAGTAGTTATTTTCAGCAATTATTCATATTAGTACCTGTTCATTTATACTGCTCAGTTTTTTACTATTTCTGCCTCTTATGGACCTAATGGTGTAGACCGTCGGCGTTATCAACTGTACCTATTAGGGACTATTGATTATAGTTCCCATACCCTCTTTATTAATATTTTATTTCAGAGCCTTCAACACCAGTGATTGATCGAGGTAAGGGGATCGCGGATAATTAATATCTTCTATCCTTTTTGTGCGTGTAGCTGGACCACCTATCAGTGTATATAGCGGCCTGTACAATATTTTGAGGTTTGGAGTGGCCAGAGGTATGTACCATTTTGAGGATTGGTGTGGTGATAATTGTATATCTACAGCGTTGCTATAGTACATAATTTTGATTCTACTTTGATACCTACTGTTGTTGGATTTAATAACCTTTTTGGACAAGTTTTGTTGACGCTTAGTATATATGAGGTGTGTCCTCGTGCATGCGGCCGGTCTATTGACGTAACTCGAGGTTCCGCTGTAATCCGAAGCGTGACAGGCTCTCTTTATGTTAGGGCGGTGATGGATCCCAAGTCATGGTGACTCATTGATGGTGTATATGCACCAAACTTGCAAACGATTGCTCTTAAATTATTTGGACATCCTAGTTCTTCTCCTTATTGTGAGAGGAATTAGAGTTCTTACTCTTTCATTGAAAATAAACAATTTAGCACCACAACGTGTGAAAGATTTAGTATATATTCACACTTATTTACATCTTTTGTCAAGAAGAAAGCCACAATATCAAGAAGGGCTTACTAAAATGTGGGATATCACGGGTGATAATTTTACTCTTTCAACAATATTGGCATTCTTGAATTGGCAAATCTCTCACTTGATGAACCAGAATTAGAGAAGTTTATGTCGATGAAGATCATAAAAATGAACAAGATGAAAAATAGATAGGAGTACCTTTTTTATTTTACCTTTTTTGGGCATAAGCAATATTTGATGGTAAAACATTTTGGCATTTTTTTGGATGATCTAAATAAATCATATTTGGTGGAGAGTATTTAATTTTAAAAATATTATGTTAACTTTCATTCTTATTGTTGGCATTCGATTAAATCGAATCGGGTGCGCCCATGATCGGGCTCAATCCAACGGTTATTATGTTATCTAATTGGATTAGGATTAATCTCGCTTTTAAATTGGAAAGCTATTTAGAGATAAAATCTAATCATATTAGGATAACAATTAATAACCGATTTGGCCTTAATCTCTTGCGCACCTATTAGGATTTTGGACTCCCTTATAAATATACGGGCGATCCCACATAAAACGATGAACGGAAAAAGAAAGAATAAGAAAACAAAAAGAGAAAAACCACATCCTCTATTAACCTATTATTCTAGAAGGACTTGAACGGTGGATTTGCGATCGTGCTCGTTTGTAATTCGATCCACCGCGAGTTCGGAGCGTTAGAAGACCTTCAAAGGACGATCCAAGGACACGTGAATCAACCTCTACGATCCGGGCTCATCGCGTTGTGGCGCGAATCGCTTCCGCAAAAAGGTACGAACGAATACTTCCGCTGCGTTCTACATTGGTATCAAAGACTTACTAGGTTGATTTCGTGCCCTATATCAACTCTTTAACGATATTGCATGCGTAAAATTAAATCTATTATAGTTTAGATTTTTTTCTTGCATGCTTATGGGCGTTAATGGCGGATTTTTCAAAAGTGGATATTTTTGCTTGCTTTTCTCACAACTTAAAGCACCTATATTGTACATTAGATCTACAAAGTTTGATTTAATTTGGTTTTCTATTTTATGAGAAAAACAAAACCCTAAATCGGAACTTTGGGGGTGGCTTGTTTGATGTGTGATGCATATCCCATTGTGAATCTTGCATGATTTGGAAGAGCTTCTCATAAGCTTTCCATTGATATATTTCTTGTAAGATTCGGAGTTCTAAATCATAAGTTATGAATTTTTGAAGTTTATTTTTTTTTTTTATAAAAAAAAAAATTTGTTCGTTGTAAACCACGCGGCTTGGAGTCGCGTGGGGGCGCACGCGCACCGGGCGTAAGCCGTGCGGACCGCACGATGGCCGCACGCCGCGCGCAGGCCACACGGGTGGCACTGGCGCGGCCAGCGCAGCCGCGTGCTGCCGCGGTGCGGGAGGCCGCTGCGAGCCACGCATGCTGGGCGGCCGCGCGCTGGCCTCATGCAGGCCGCGCGCAGGCCTCGCAGGCCGTGCATACGCGGGCCGCGCGGGTAGGGCATGGACCTTGCGGGCCACGCCCAGGCCGGCGCACGCGGGCCCGGGCGAGCCTCGCAGGCCACCGTGCTAGCCCCGCGCAGGCCGGGTGCAAGCGGGCCTGCTGGCTGCGCAGGCGAGCGGCGCCGTGAGGTGCGCCAACTATGCGCTACGCGGGCCGCGCGCGAGCAAGCGCGCGAGGGCCGCGCGCTGGCCCCGCGCAGGCCGTGAGCACAAGGGCCTTCTGGGCCGCGCTCGCAGCGCGGGCCACTTAGGTGCGCGGGCCGCGTGCTAGGGCCGGCCGTGCGTGCCAGGCCGCGAGCGGGTCCGCAGACTGCACGGGCCTGCAGAAATTTATTTTCTTTCGTTTTCTGCACCAATTTTTTAAATAAATAAATTTTTATTTTTAAGCATATTAGATGACTTAATATGCATTTGTGATATATGTTGCATGCATTTATTAAATTGATTCAATATGCTTTTGTGACATATTAGCATATTATAATGCCTTTTATGATGTATAGATAAAATGTTTAGGCATAATATGCATGCCTTGTCAAGTGGGAATCTTTTATTTTTGGTAAAGTAAATTATATGCTTTTACTCCCAAATATCTTGTGCATCTTAATTAAATAATTAAAAATCTTGACATATGGTGTGTGATGTGATTATGAGCATAGCGAAATTTTCCTTTACGCATCTATGATCTAATTTTTAATTTATTTAATTAGAGATGCGGCAAAATTGAATACATGTATCGTGTACTAATCACATTTAATGATAGCTTCTAGGGCAAAATTTTCTTTACAATTGATCCATTCCGACATTTGTGACCCAATGAGTGTGAGGGCAAGACATGGTGCTTTTTACTTCATCATATTTATAGATGACCATACGTACTTCGGTCATGTTTATCAGATGTCCCACAAGTCTGAAGCATTGGATTGTTTTAGACGTTATATTAATGAGGTTGAGAATCAGTTAAATATGAATATTAAAATCTTAAGAACTGATCGAGGCCGCGAGTATCTATCAGAACAATTCAAAGAATTGTGTGATGAAAAGGGAATAATCAGACAGCTGACAATTCCTAGCATTCCGCAGCAAAATGGTGTAGCGGAGAGAAGAAATTGCGCCTTACTTGACATGGTTAGGTCAATGATGGCGCAAGCAAATTTGCCTATCTTCTTTTGGGGAGACGCATTGTTAACTACTGCCTACATTCTTAATCGTGTACCCTCCAAAACAGTACCTTCCACCCCTTATGAATTATGGACAGGCAGGAAATCAAATTTGGAGCACCTGTGTCCTTGGGGTTCGACAGCTAATGTACACAACACTTCTCACAAGCATGAGAAGTTGGGTCCTAGAGGAAAGAAGTATCTTTATAAGATACCCTGAACACTCTAAGGCAAGGTTTTAAGTGCCGCCCGTGACGAGCGGCACGGAAGCGTGCCGTACCGTGCCCCCAAGAAGGGGGCACGGTACAGGGGGGGTCTCGGACCCCCCCTCTGTCTCGCGGCACGCACATACGTGCCGCTCGAGACAAAGCGGCACGCAGGTGCGTGCCGGCGGCACGTACCGTGCGTGCCGCTTTTTTTTTTCTTTTTTTCATTTTTTTTTCCTTTTTGGCTTTTTTTTTGGCTTTTTTTTTTCTTTTGTTCTCTGGGGTATCGAGTCCCTCTCGGACCACTTATATTGTCTTTTTAATTGATATATCCGATCCATACCGCGGGGGGCTACGGGCTCGAGCCTGTCGGCCTGAGCCCTCCGCTTCCACCACAGACATCCATTTTTTTTTCGCAAAATATTTTTTCAAAATTTGTCGCACCGCGAAGCTTTCAGTGAATCAAGAGAACAAAAATCGATCTCCTAAACAAATTTTGATAAGATATTTTTAAAAAGAACAAAAAATATGGATGTAAAATCGGGAATATATGACTTTCTCACAATACCAGCAATATTTATATCAATATTGTCAAATAAATCTTGTATCTTCATATGACAATATTCTATATGATCAAACGCGACGATCTATGTCGAATTAAGCAGTCATCTCTATATAAAGATGTAAATTTAAATAATTATTATACTTGTGAAGGATAAGGTGAATCGGATTCCATATGCTAGTGCGGTCGGGAGCCTAATATATGCTATGATGTGTATTCGGCCTGATATATGCTATGCTATGGGGTTAGCCATTTTCAGTCCAATCTGGGATTGGACCACTCCGAGGCAATTGCGCAGAAGTAAATAATCCTGGAACACATTTCTACGAGTCGCATGGTTGCAGATTCTCTGAGTAAGCTTATTATTAGAGAATCCTTTTGGCTCATGGACTCCGTAGAATTTGATTGTGTAGACAGTCGATTATTTTTGGTTATTTAATTACAAATTATGATTGTGGCAAAGATATTTGGTAAAATTAGTACACGTTCATATATTTCCTATATTGTTATTGAACGGATTGATAGTATGTCGCAGGCCGATTGGCCCTCTCACGCGGGCAATCATACTTTTCGACGTTGTAGAAAGCGAGCGAAAATTGAAGGATTAATGGAAGCCGCCTTGGTTGGCACCAAGATAAGGTCATTAATAAGACCGCATACGAATAGTCCCACGAATCGTATGGCCTGTATATTAAGAGTCGGATGTGAGCTTACCGTTTGGCGCTTGAGATAGCGAGCAAATGAAGAACTCAGGCTAGACACTCCGGGAGTGTCTGCGCTAAGATCCGTATGACATTGAGAAAGACATACGCTTATTGAGATTCTCTGTCATAGCATGTATTTCATACTACATGTGCTGGGCGACCAAATAAAGAAGAGTGAATGGATCCCTGCTTCCTCATCGTGTGAGTTCTTACGGGCATCATTTTGAGACAATGTCCTAGATATGTTAGATGCCCTTAGTGACTTTTGACTATGTCATTAAGTGAAAGAATTGATGTTGCTACTTTGGCATGTTTCCTACGGCTATGAGTGATGCAGCTTTACGGGGCATTGCTTGGAAAGCAATCAGTTCCCAACTCAGTGGCATGAGGCCTCAAGGAAGACTAGTTGAATTACATTCAGACACTTTGACTCATTGTCGACAGGTTGTGTCGCTTCAGGATAGCGAAACAATCATAAGTATAGTGTCATATTGTGCGCAACAGAGGTTAGCATGGCTCTTTGAGAGATTAGAAATGCTGAACCTAATGTAATTCAATGGTCTAGGGCATCACGAGTCTAATATTTCTTTTTGAGGGTTGATGTCTCTATGCTGGCCGTATACTGTTTCTAGTATAGCGCTCCCAAAATGCAGGTTGACTCGGTGGTCGCACTGTTCATTTTTCTGTATGAATAGAATTAATAGTGGTGTAATGTTGAGGAAGTGGTTACGATGGCATCGCTCCCGTCATGTGCGAGTGGGAGATGTTGGCATT
Organism: Ananas comosus; assembly: GCF_001540865.1. Classification (NCBI taxonomy): domain Eukaryota; kingdom Viridiplantae; phylum Streptophyta; class Magnoliopsida; order Poales; family Bromeliaceae; genus Ananas; species Ananas comosus. The sequence continues at coordinate 6,302,159 of NC_033627.1, forward strand.
CGGTTAATCGAATCGGGTGTGCCCATGATCGGTCTCGATCCGACGATTATTATGTTATCTAATTGGATTAAGATTAATCTCGCTTTTAAATTGGAAAGCTATTTAGAGATAAAATCTAATCATATTAGGATAACAATTAATAACCGATTTGGTCTTATCTCTTGCGCACCTATTAGGATTTTGGAATCCTTTATAAATATACGAGCGATCCCACATAAAACGATAAACGGAAAAAGAAAGAGAATAAGAAAACAAAAAGAGAAAAACCACATCCTCCATTAACCTATTATTCTAAAGGGACTTGAACGGTGGATTTGCGATCGTGCTCGTTTGTAGTTCGATCCACCGCGAGTTCGGAGCGTTAGAAGACCTTCAAAGGACGATCCAAGGACACGTGAATCAACCTCTACGATCCGGGCTCGTCGCGTTGTGGCGCGAATTGCTTCCGCAAAAAGGTACGAACGAATACTTCCGCTGCGTTCTACACTTATAAAAAAATATATATATATTTTTTTGCAAAATTAATATATTATATTTTAATGAATACGTATTGTTATACTAAAAAATATTATATTTTATTATTCGTGTCCATGTCCTTATATTTTGAAATTTGCCAGCCGTGTCCGAGTCGTGTCGTGTCCCATGTCCGTGTCCATGACATAAATAGGCATTAGGCAATTGGTTGACTAGAGAAGAATCTTCACTCTGCTTCTAGCATACCTTTATTGAGACTTCAACATAGTACAAGTAGACGAACTTCTATAGAGGTCATAGAATGATCTTAAGAAGAGATAACCCCATGAGATGAAAATGTCAATTGTTGAATATGAATATCAAAAAAACACCATTTCCTGTTAGCTTATAAGCTTTTGGAGAAAAACAATTGTTTCACATTCTTTAACGTAGTACGAGAGTAGGAGCGAGTTCGAATCCCATCAGGCTTCTAGCTTAATTAATTTCCTCCCATTTAATTTAAATCTACGTCTTAAGCCTATCAAAGGCCTATAAAATAGCACGACTCAAAATTTCCATCAAATAGATCCCTCAAATTTCCTCCACTTGATAGTTCATAATATGAAAAATCATAGTCATCTTAAATCAATTCTAAATACAAATTGTAATTTCTAACTTCTAACATAACAAAAGAGAAGCATCGCCTATAACATTGATACCAACCTTTATGGCAATGCATGCGTATTCATCAATATAACTTTCTTTATGCCTAGTAGTGTACGAAAAGGCTAAGTTACTAAAACTGTACCACCACAATCGTAATGGAGCATGAACAAATATTTGTTCATGACTAATAAATATGCTCCGCAAAAACAAAATTATCTCAATGCGTGGTGCACTCATAAAAATCAGTTTATCTATCATAAGCAACGAATCTTTGGTGACAACTCATCAAGGGGCCCACATTTCTATTTTTATTTCTGATCAAAGTAGACCTCAGAGCTGGTAATACACTATAAACCAGCATCTAGTTTTCGAATAAATATCTAGTACACTCTTTCTCCTCTTTTCTAACTCAATAGATATCTAGAGAAGTTAACCTTATCAGTACAGTGATATCTAGAGAAGTTAACCTTATCAGTACAGTTCAAAGTCATATTTCAGTCCTAAACCTATGATAAGTTACCACAAGGTCATAAACAATGCAATCCCACACAAACAATAGTGAATTTATCAACACAATGGATTGAAATAAAGCATTAAAACCATATAACTACATAAGAGCACAACTTTTCAGATAATGCAACATTTTAGCCATGAGGCAAGGTTAGATCTACACATGAATAAATGGATTAATGGACAAATATGATGAGTCCTTCCATCAATCCAACATATCATATACATTTCGTCTATGATGGCAAATTACCAAAACTTCTTAGTACATACTATCTGGATGTAAAAATAAACGATGCTTTCTAGAAAATAAACTAAGTTATGTGACGGTAAGAAAAGAATAAGGATTAGAAATTAGAACTAGACATCAAATCACTTAAGAAGTCATCAAATACTCACCAGTACTGAATTTATGATATGGATGGTCCTTTGAACATAGATGCTTTTGAAGCTGAAAATATCAAAACATAGAAAAGCTGAAGAAAAAACAAAAGAATAGCAGGACTGCAGGAGAACACAAAGCAAGTGGCAATAATAACATCTATTCTATAGACACAACACAGCCAAAATGGCACACTTGATAACTACAAGAGGAACCAAGGAGGACCATGTGATCAAGGATTTCAGTAACTGTAATAATAAGGGACTGAATTGCAATATTACTTTTATTATAAAAGTAAGCCAAGTTCCACAATTAAGTTTTTGGTCTCTGCGGGACTCTTGCTCATGGGCACTTGTTTGTAAGGTCCAATGATCGTTCTCATAATTTCTGGGGATTTTGAAGTTTTCCGGTGAAACTGTGAAAATTCAAAAAATTGACCACCTTGCAATCAGGTTATTATTTTATATAAACTTTTCCACAATTTTTGGAAATGAAAAATCCGATATGCAAGTTCACTCAGAGACGAACGTTTAAAGTCAAGTTTCGTGGCAATTGGAATTTTGAGCACGAAATTACGGGTTTCCAAAGTCGGCGGCACTACACGTGCAGTCTGCTGCAGAAAACTGGCCGCTTCGCATACGAAATGCAATTTCTTGTAGATTATTCAACGGAATTCAAAATTTAAAGTCTCTGGATATCTACAGTTAGAGATAAACACGCTGAATCAAGTTCCAGCAAAATTGGAATTTTTGTTGCGACCTGAAGTTGCCTTTCATGCGCAGTTTTGGAGGACTGCGGCTGAAACCCAACAATTTCGAGAGCTTTTGTGCATTTTCGCCACGGAATGAGGGGCTTGCCCGCGATGTGCTGTGAGAGAGGTCAAGTCCAAGAACTGTCGCGCAATACTGGCATGACCCAAATCTCTAGATTGGTCGGTTTAACCCCAGCCGCAGTTTTCAACACAAACCGATTTTTTCTCTGGTTTGATCTCTTCTATTCCCTTCAAATCCTCTCTCTTGAACCCTCACTTCCGCCATCCCTTACCGTACGAGAGTCATCCCAGCCACCACCGGCCAATTTGGAGAGATCGTGTAATATACCGAGAATTCGGAAAATAAATATCGAACTTTAGTCAAATTGACCAAAGTGCGAGGATGGTACACTTCGGAAAATCCGAAGGTGTTAAAATGATCAAAAGTGCATTGTGAAAGATTTTCGAGAGCTAAAGAATCAAAAATCTGCATTCTGCAGGTTTTGTGCTCTCGGGGACCGGTCCCTGGTGGGAGAGACCGGTCCCCGAACACGTGAAAATTGAGAAAGCTGAAAAATCGGCTAAGTCCCAAAAAACCAGCTCTCGGGAACCGGTCCCTGCGGGGAAAGACCGGTCCCCGAGAGACCGGTCCACCAGAGAGAGACCGGTTGCATCAGGCTGGAGCTCTGCCAGCTTCGGCGAGAGCTCTCTGGGACCGGTCCCAAGTCGGGGAGACCGATCCCCGAACACGAAAATTGCCCAGTTTGGGCAGTTCAATAAAGTGAAAATTGAGGGACTTATTTGCATTTATGCAACCCAATGATTATGTAGAGGGCTATGAGGGCTTTTTCCTCTCATTCTCTCCCTCTCACACCCTCTCTCCTCTCTCCTCTCTTTCTCTCTCTAGAAGACAAGGAGAAGAAAAAAAGAAAAGGAAAGAAAGGAAAAGAAGAAAAGGAGAAGGAAGGTGAAGAAGAAGCTAAGGAGTAGAGCTACTTCCTCTGCTTCCTCTTTGGAGCAACCTAGGAGCAAGCTTAGAGGTAAGCTTGAACCCTATTCATGGTAAAACCCTAGAATGTGAACCAAGTGACCTAGAAATAGTTTTAATAGAACCTTTTGTGTATTTGAAGCTTTCTTTTGCTTCTTTAAGAGATCAAAATCATGGTTTGGGTGTATGTGATGAAGCTTAGAGGTGAGCTTCACCCCTCTCATGGTAGAATCCAAACTAGGGTTTAGATTGAGCTAAGGATGATTTTTATATAGTCTCTAGAGTAAATTGAAGCTTCTTTTGCGTCCTAATGAGATCAAACCCTAGGTTTTGATGTGGGTTAAGCTAGGGCACCCAAATTTGGGGCTTTTGCTTGTAAAGATTCTAAAATAAAATTGACCCTCTAGAAACCTAATTTTGGGTATTTTCGACGCGTTAGTGCGCTCGGATTGACGTTACGAAAAGCCAATGTAAAGATATAAGCGAAATAGCCTAATAGGGCTTCGTTTTGCCGCAGGTGACGAACTAGGAATCTAAAAATCCCAAAAAAATCATTGTAGCATTCTAGTACGCCTACGAGGTGGGTGGTGCTATCCAAACTTGTTGGAATTCCTTCTATGCCTAATGTATCATTCAATTAAGCATATGTTTATATTGTTGCATGCATTATAGGGTAGATGTGATGTTATATATATGTGAATGTTGCATGATGTGAGTACACGTGCTATTTGAAATGTTTGAGAACCTATTCAACCCTATATGTATGAATGAGAATATAATGTGAGCGTCCAATGAGATGAAAGAACAAAGTGACACAATAAAATATAGATCGAGTGGCATCCGACAATGTAAAGTAATGTGACACTAGAGTTAGTGTGTGGCATCAAAGATAAATGTGACACAAAGAACAATGACAATGATTAGAGACAAGTGAAGAAAATGAAAGTGGCATAAAGAACGAGTAAAGTTAAAGAACAATGAGTGCTAGAGTTAGCAAAATAAAGTGATGTAAAGAACACTAGAGTTAGTGTATTGACATGGTCAAAGATAAAGAATGCAAAGAACATGAGATTGACACGATGACATTCAACCTTAGAGCTAAGGGTCATTTGTGCATAATTCCTTAGAGTTAAGGAACAGATTGAACTGAATATCCTTAGAGTTAAGGATTGATCATACTCGCTATAAGTCCTTACTCGATGGTGGTCGCTCCCCCTCAGGCGATGCGCTCCGGAGTTTGTCATCACTGGGTTGAGTTACTCAGAGGACGGTCCTAGCGGGAGGAAGCTACGAGCCCACGATCATGGATTTGAGTTGTGAGTTAATGAGGCGATACCCCCGGGTTAGCCTTGAGATTGAACAAAAAACAAAGAACATCGACCATGCATTCTTCATGAATTTATATTGAGCATCTTATTGATAGCATTGTTCAGGCATATTAGTTGCATTTGTATAGTTGGCTACTTATCTGCTTATTCTTTCTATTATGCCTGAGTTAGTCCTAGTGGGAAAGTCGGTGAGATTGGGGCCGAACCCACTGGGAATTTTGTTGTAATTCTCACCCCACTATTCCATAGAGCCAGGACCGAGCGAGCCGGCGAACGACCGCGGTAAAGGTATCGCGCCATAGATAGTGACTACCAAGTCGGGTTTACATTTTGTAGTAGCATTCCCTTACTTCATCTTTTGTATTTGATGAATTGAGATGTAAAAGAAAAAGAATGTAATGTTTATCTCGAGGAGAATGTGATGTAAAAAGAAATGATGAAAAGTATATAAAGAACTATGAATGCAATGTATGTGATCAAAAGAGAATCATAGTACTTGTGTAGATGTTTAGTTTCCTTTCTTTCACTCATGTCTATTGCTTACCCTCGTGTAAGCCTTTTGTGTATGTTTCCGCTGATGCTTTTCTCTATTTGAAAATGTACAGGTGATGAGCCTTAGGCAGACAGGGGAAACTTTGCCCGTTCGGCGTCTATTGACGTGCCCGGGCCGGCCCAAATTGGTATCGGTCCCGAGGCGTGACAGATCGGCTCCAAAAGATCCAACCAACCTCGAGAATCCGACTGATCTCTCGTCTTTTCTCCATCTCTCAGTTTCTTTTTGACCGATCACCAGCCAGCAGCGAGATCCCGTCGCTGGCCAACTTCTCCAACAACCTTCGTGTTTCTTCGGTGACCTCTTTAACTACAACCGAAGCAACCTTTCGCTGCCTTTCCTTTGCTACGGCTAGGTTCTTGGAGATTGGCCGAGATCTCCTTCGACTTGTCGGATTGTGAACTCCAACAACTAGCAACCTTGCACAAGCTCTCTCGCTGTCCAGAGCAAGGATTTAAGTGTCGTGGCATGGGGTCGTGCCGAAAACTTACTGGCACGGTACGGCACGGTGCGTGCCGAGCCGTGCCGATGCATGCCGGTCAAAAAAATTCTTGTGTGCCGACACATACTAGCATGAAATATTTATTTTCTTTAGCAACAAAATATTCTAACTATTTATTATATCTTTTTATCACATCTTTTGAACTTTATTGAGGAAATTACTTACTAATTTAAAGAATAGAGGGTTTTGAATTGTGCCATCGGCACAGGGTCTGTATCGTGCCGGTATCTTGTTGGCACGGTATGGCACGGTGGATACGGCCCGTGCCGACGGGCACTTAAAACCTTGGTCCAGAGACAAGTTGCACCAAATTTTGAGCGATTGGGTCCTCATATATTCCTAAGCGAAGTCGATCGTGGAGCGTCCCGCGAAGCTGCCACACGGACGCAAGTTCAGCCATGCGGCTGAGTGCATCAGCCACGCGGTTTTCCTTCCAGGCTTGTATTGTATTTCCATGTCGAACTCTGCGGCTCCGCCAGGAAATCATGCCACCTCATTTTCTTAGGCGACAGTTTCTTCTGCGATTGGAAGTAGCTAGTGGCGACACTATCTATTCGCACCACGAACTTGCTCCCAAGCAAGGATTTAACTGTCGTGGCACGGGGTCGTGCCGGAAACTTGCCGGCACGGGGTCGTGCCGGAAACTTGCCGGCACGGTACGACACAATGCATACCAAGCCATGCCGATGCGTGCGGGTCAAAAAAATTCTAGTGTGCCGACACATAATAGCATGAAATATTTATTTTCTTTAGCAACAAAATATTCTAACTATTTATTATGTCTTTTTATCACATCTTTTGAACTTTATTGACAAAATTACTTACTAATTTACAGAATAGAGGGTTTTGAGCTGTGTCATCGGCACGGGGTCTGTATCGTGCCGGTATCTTGTTGGCACGGTACGGCACGATGGATACGGCCCGTGCCGACGGGCATTTAAAACCTCGCTCCCAAGCAAATGGTGCCACCAAGTTCGCAAACAATGCACCGCAGTGGTCATCTCCTTCTCCTGGACTATGTAGCATCGCTCAATGTCATTGAGCTTGCGGCTTTCGTAGGCGACAGGGTGTCCATCCTACACGAGGACACCGCCAATGGCAAAGTTTAAGGCATCAGTGTGTACCTCAAAGGTGCGACTGTAGTCAGGTAGCACAGCACTGGATCCCCTGTCACCGCCCACTTGAGATCCTCGAATGCCTCCGCACATCGAGAAGTCCAAACCAACGAGTGGTTCTCCTTCAGCGGATCCGTCAACGAGGCTGCTCTGGCAGAGTAGCCCGCAATGAAGCGGCGGTAGTAGTTGACGAGCCCAAGGAAAGACCGCAACTTAGACACCGTCGTTGGGGTCTTCCATTCGCAAATGTCTCGAACCTTCCGCTGGTCCTTGCGAATCAGGCCTTGGCCTATCCAGTGGCCAACGAAGTACACCTCTTCTTGGAAGACGGTTCGCAAGTGCTCAATGTGCTCCTCTAAGGTGTTGTTGTATACCACGATGTCGTCGAGGTAGGGATGAAATAGCATGTTCATGAGCGTGCAAAACAAAGGCCTCGTACCTCGTCACGCACGTAGTCTTTTCATCCTCTTATTCCGCAATCCACACTTAATAGTACCCAAAGCGAAGGTCGAGTTTGGTGAAATACTTCACTCCGCCCAACGAGTCGAAGAGATCTACAACCAAAGGAATAGAGTACTTGATTTTTACTGTTACCTTGTTGAGCACCTTATAATCGATACAAAGCCGCAGGCTTCCGTCACTTTTCCGCTAGAACAAAACTGATGCTCCATAGGGTGCTTTCGACGGTCGAACAAAACCTACATCAAGGAGCTCCTTCAACTGCCTCTGCAACTCCTAGAGCTCTGGTGGGCCATTCTATATGGCGCTTTCGCTGGCGATATGGCTCCTGGCTCTAGCTCGATGGCATGATCCACCTCCCGCCTTGGTGGAAGTTGCTTAGACAACTCTTTTGGCATGACATCCTAGAAATTTGCCAAGACCACCTCAATCTCCGTCGGAAGGCCCTCCTCCTCAAGGCCCTCGTCACTCACTTCGTGGATGGCCCCAAGGTAAGTCATCTCGCCGCAATTCACACCCCTTCGCAACTACAAGACAAAGAGGATCTGGGGCTTACCATGTTCTCCTGGCTAGCTAGCACTATACATGGGGCCGCCTCCTCCATGATGCTGAGGGCCTCAAGGTGTGGCATCAGGACCACCTTCAACAAAGCCAAAAAGTCCATACCTAGTATGACTTGAAAGTCGTCGATGGGTGCAGCGGTGAAGTTTGCGGTGCCTCTCCAAGGTCCCACCGCAATGGCCACGCCCTTGGCCACGCCCGCAACAGGTTGCGCCTCAGAGTTGACGGCCTTGATCCTGCTTGCGTCCTTCTCAAGGTGAAGGCCTGTTCGCTTCACCTCCACCTCGACGATGAAGTTGTGAGTGGCTCTTGTGTCCACCAACGCTCATGTGTTGAGGTTCACATCGATGTACAAGAATTCCTTATTGATGGGCTTGTTGCTGCTTGCCAGTCCCTGAACCACGTTGACGAGCCTGAGCGCACCTATCTTCGTCGGTTCCACATAGCCCTCGCCCTGCTCGGCCTAGACAGCATTCACCAACCTTTTCTTTGGGCAATCCCTCACCCAATAAATCTCGCTGCAAACATAACATGTCAATTTCTTTGGCGGCGGAACAGGACCCCTCTCGCAGTCCCTGCGCTCATTCTGATCGTGGCAGTCTTAGTGTCTTACCCACCTTTAACCTTGCTCTCTTTGGGTGCCTTACTGCGAGATGGATCAACCCTCTCGTACTTAAGCAGTTTCTCCGCCAAGGCGATTGCGAAGCCTACGTCCTTCACATCGCGCCCCACAAGCTCTTTGTTTACCCAAGGTTGGAGCTCGTCAAGGAAAAAGAATAAGCAATCTTCCTCTACCATGTTGGTGATAGATAGCATCAACTTGGAGTATTCCTTGACATATTCCTTGAGCATCCCGGTGTGTTTGAGCCGTCGTAGTTGCCTCGCAAGGTATTCGACGTGCTCGGTGTAGAAATATGCCTTGAGCTCGCACACAAAGTCCTCCCATGTCTTCGGGTTGCATTGGCCTTTCTCGACCTCTACAAAACGCCGACACCACCACAGCATCACATCGTCCGCAAGGTACATGGATGCTTTCTGAACTTTTTCCTCATCGTTGTCCAGTCGCAGCGACTTGATGTAGCGCTCTATGTGCCATAAAAAGTTGTCGATCTCCTCGTCGCGAGTACCTCTGAAATTTTGAGGCTCAAAGATACGTACCTTCAAAACAAGCTCTCTTTGTGGTTCATGCGCACGCACCACCACTTTCTCAAGGATCGTTACTCACGTCTTGAGGTCCTTGACCTCATCAACTCGAACAACAAGTTCCTCAATCAGCTTCTTTTGATCCTCGTCACGACGAGTCATGTTACCCCGACTGAAGCTTTTCGAGTTCGATTCGGAAGGTCGCCATGGCAATAGCAATGCTTTGCTTCATACTGCAGACTTCATCATTAAATGAGTTAAAAGATTCAACAATTTTGGTCCTATTTTCAACATGATGCCCACCAACAGCGCAAGAGGTCCTCCAACGGTGGCCCGCAGTTCCTTGCTTTTGCCCTGCTTGGAGGGCTGCCTTGGAGGATTACCCGCAGCGTCGATAACTCCCGCATCGGATGTTGACATGGTTCCTTGCTCAAATCTGGCTCTGATACCAACTGTCACAAACTTAGCATTTTTGCTCGCAAAACCCGTAAGGCGCCTGCCTTTGCGCATTTCTTCGCAAAGATGGACAAGCCTTTGTCCCTATTGCTAGCCCGGACCTTCGCGTCCTCCGACTAAGCATGCCAAGGAAAGAAAAGAGAGAGATAGAGGGTAATCAAGAAAACTAAGTACTCTCAATTACTCAGAAAAGAGGATTACAATACATACACATTTCTTATGCTTTGGCCTTACCCACACCCACTATTTATAGGCCTAGAGATACAATGAATTTAGCCACCATAACTAACCCACTAACTCACCCATTAATAAACATAATGAGCCCTCATAAAAGTTAGCCCAAGAGTCTCTCCTATGGCTCATGGCAGTTTTTTTCCTAAGGGATACTGGGGCATAATGGCAACAGTTTTACAACCCTCTACGTTCCCAAAGTAGGCTGGATTCGGGTTTCATTGACAACCTGATTCGACCCACTTCAACTTGCGGAGTTAGGCTAGGGACCGGGCTACGCAAAATTTTTCCAAGTCCCTGACACGCTGCTCGTGGCTGGTTTAGGGAGTGCTCATGTTGTCTCTTAGTACCCGACAAGCGTTAGCCTGACATCGATTAAGCCCAAAGAGGCTGATGTGTGCTTGTGCTGTCCCTTAAGCGAAAATCGGTGAATTTCAAGATTTCGGCTACTTTCATTCGCTAGGGCCGTTTAGCGACACTCCGTATGCAAGTGGGATTATATGTCGCTGTTCCGCCTAACCAAAATTGTGGGTAAAGGACTACAAGGGCTGATTGGAAGATTACCGCATTCCCGACGCCAAAATGGCAAAATTTCAAAAAAATCGAGATCGTCTTGGGCATGCCGCGGATTGCAATTGTACAAGATGATGTATTACTGCCCAGCACAATTAGAGGGTGTGTTGGGAGTGCCATGGGGTTAACGTGGGTTGCATACGCATTTCAACACCAAAGTGCTGCCAGAAAATTGATTTCAGGCCGTTATGGTTAAAGCAATTAGCATAGAGCCCCGACTGGATTTATTAGTGGCCAAGACTTTGTTAGCATCGTGCTGCATGAAAATTTAGTCCCTCAGTACTAAATGCGATTGAGTTGCTTTCCGAAAACAATAAATAGCAGTTTCAAGGCCTTTCGGAGATTTTCAGTGCCTTTTAGGGTGAAATTTCGCTGTTGCAAGGCACTAAGGATGCACTCGAACTCCGGAACTCATATGAGGTCCCAAAGGACCCTCACTGATCACAACCAGTAGAGAGATGATTTGTATAGTGTTGCTAGTTCCCACGCCAAAAACTGTGAAAAATGATACCCGTTTGAGTCTTTTGACGTAGTTTGATGTCGAAAGGCTTTGTCATCACGTACTTACTGTACAGCTGCCCCAACTCCCAAATAGGCGCATTTTGGGACAACGTAGGGGCTGTTTGGATAGCAAGGACTTGGTTAGTTAGCCGGGTAGTGGTTACAAAGGTCAGGAATAGTTTCAAGGGTCCTGGTACTTTACCGATGCCCTAATTGCGCCGAGATTGGTTATTCTGATATTAGGACTGATTTGGGTTGTACTCATTGTTGGTTAGGTCCAGGTGGCTCATAGTTGTAGTGGACTTGCGACAAGCGAGTGCTCCACTTACTTTAGAGCATAGACGGGTGCTTTCGATCCAATATTTGGTATAGTTTTACTGGCTTGGTTTCTCTCGCACTTTTCTTATTACTCCTTTATTCTGCATGTTTGAGTAGCTATCGTACTTGTTTTACTATTTGGCTTCCCCTAGTATATCTTGGTAGACATATTCATCGGATTATAATTACAGGACATAATTGATAGTTACTCTAGTTATGACTGGTCGCCTATCTTTGGATGATATTGCCTCATAATCTCTTTGACACATAATTGATTCACGATCTCTACACAGTGTATATTGTTATTTGATCTTGACAATCCATGAGATTGACCCTGTTTGGGTTCTTGACATTCTATAAGAGTATTTGGGACTTTTTACTATCACCTGTTAACTACAAGATTGCATGAACATAATCACATTATGCTCACTACGACTCATTGCGCATTTCACGTACACTGGCAGTCTGATCAACCTCATAGGTGTTCTTTTTCAGAAAAATGGTCGAACTCCGACCCGTAAACTGTTCGGCATACCAACAATGGTCTAGCCTGAGGTACGAGTTATATGCCAAACTCATTGAGGTCAGATGTGGTATTAGCCTCAGGTCCTCGAGACCAAAAGTGACACAAATTGGGTAGATATATTTGGGTGACATATTCACAGTTGATGCATACTTTTATTTGAGTAGTTTAATATTTACTGTTCATTCCAGTTATTTATGTCATGCTCTTTTCAGTTACATGTGCTTCATCTTGTATCTATTCATCCAGTTATTACATTATTTGTTACCCTTTTTCCATTGACTAGTTAGTACAGCTTGCCTTTGTCGACCCGTCGTACCCACTAGGAGACGTTTTATACGTTTCTCAACCTACCAATATTTATAGTTAACACTGCGGGTGTAGCTCCGGATGCATCATGAGGACATGCAGCTAGCTATGTGTCCCAGTTTTGGCCTCTAGCAATGGAAACTCTTCTCCTTCCTCTTCCTCTTTCTCTCTCTCCTTCATATTAATTTTGAACCCATCTCCACTAATCCATGATAAGTGTTGCTTCGCCCATACCAAACGCGTGTTGCTTTTCCATTCAATTTTCTCTATATTTTTTTTTTTTACTCAAAAGAAAAGATTTAGGAGAAAATGAGTGAGAAAGAAGGTTGTTACAATGGTTGAATGGGTTATATTTTACAAAGGAAGAAGATGAGGAAGAAGATGAACATTGAAAATTTTTTAGCGGGACAGTTCTGCACGATTATAGCTATTGTAGCTTTTGGAGGGACATATTTGTGATGGCAAAAAAGTCATTTCACTTATCTGCTGTTAAAAAATAAACGGTGCTTTAACAGTAACAAACCAGAGCGACATATTTGAAAACATCTGAACTTTTACAGAGACAATATATAAAAGTTAAACTTTGTAGGGATATATTTGCAATTCACTATGTTTGCAGAGGCCTATATGAAAATAACCTTAATAGTAATTTGGTTGTGGATGTTGAATAACTAGTTCACTAGTTAAATAATTGTAAGATGTCTCAAATGATTTTATGTTGAACTATGTTTAATGTTTCTGATGATGTCAAAGAATTTTATAAAATAGAGGTTTCAAATAATTTCTTGCGAGGAATTAGTAGTGTTTAAAATGAAGGTTTTGTTTGATGTATGCTTGTGGGGAATAAGATGAAACTTCATCCTGTTTATCATATTGTTTATTTTCATGCTTCGAATGTTGTTTTGGATTGAGTGTTTTACTATTGTTGATGGACTTGTAAAACTTTGATTGTATTATAGCGCGATGTCTTACATGCACAGGAAAAACTCTTTCTGTGTGGCCAGAGAACCTTTTTTATATGTGGCAGGTCTATTCATGCTCTTTTTAGATTTCTGCAAGCTCTGATTTAAAAAAAAAAAAAAAAATTGAGCCCTTCTGGGGAAATCCCTTTTTAAATCAGGTCTGGGGCATGAAGTAACAGCATCAATTAAAATGTTAAATCAGGATTGCAAAATATATGCAAACATTAGACAATTTATTTCAGACATTGTGGCTTTCCTTTTATTTCTTTTGAATATGCCACCAAAGAGAGAACCAAGCAACAGACTTTTTAAGCGTGATCAAGTATTGTAGTGCTTCTGTGATGTGTCTATGTGTATGAATTATTGAGGGAAGAGGGATGCAGTATCCAGTTCTCCACAATAGCTTTTTCTCACCAAATTGCATAACGATAGGGCCCATTTGGTACCCAGGATTGGATCGGATAGGATAAGCTATTAGAGTGATGTCAAAGAAAGAAAAGTTTTTGCGATTCAGAGGTGTTCGGGTATCACAAAGAAATGGGATGATCCAATGGTGTATCACAAAACTTTTTTAATCTAATCCCGTTCAATCCCAACCTCTCAAGGGTGATTCAGAATTCCCATCCGAACAAGATAATTTGACTTCACTGAGTTAGATAATCCCAACCTTCCGACTCCTGAGGTCTAATCTTCGTTCTCTCCCAACATCGTTAATCTTATCCTATTTAGTCCAATCCTCCAAGCCAAACAGGCCTAAAAACTATAAGCGTGACTAGGTAACGATGACCGTTGCAAATTATGTTGAAAAATGTTCACTAGTTTATGGTCTTCGTGCTGCAACCAAGGATTTAACTGCCGTGACACAGGGACGTGCCAAAAACTTGCTAGGACAATACGGCACTGTGCGTGCCGCGTCATGCCGATGCATGTCGGTCACAAAAAATACATGTGTGCCGACCATAATGGTATGAAATATTTATTTTCTTTAGCAACAAAATATTCTAATTATTTATTATGTACCTTTATTAAATCTTTTGAACTTTATTGAGAAAATTACATACTAATTTAAAGAATAGAGGGTTTTGAGCTGTGCCATCGACACGGAGGCAGTATCGTGCCTTATCTTGTTGGCACGATACAACACGGTAGATACGGCCCGTGCCAATAGGTACTTAAATCCATGGCTGCAACTTCAATGTCTAACAACAAAAGAAACTTTACATAGAAAATAAATGTTTTCTTTGCGCATCCTAAAGCAAATATTATCTGATAACAAAATGGCAATCAGCTCTATTAAAACACTAGGACAACAGATTAATTTTCTATTATGTGGCTTAATTATCTTTGTTCCCGTTAATATATTAAGACCAACAGTTTTCAAGCTTGTAGTTTGTATCTATTTCAAACTTGGCATAATATGATTCAGCCTTGGTAACACACAAAAATTTGACAAGGCATATGTTTCAAAATCTTATCAAAAAGCAATAACAAGAAGAAAAGGTGGTAGTTCGAGAACTGCTCCCAAATCTCCCTCAAGTTCATTTATGCCGTTGCATGCACAGTTGCGCACTAAACAAACAAATGGCCTCTAATCGGTATGATGATGCAATCGAGACAAACAAAAAATGAATCCGCTTGAAATCCAACAGACAGAAAGTGTGTAACAAATTAAAACTCTCTTAAAGGAATTTAATCAAATTGTAAAACTACAAGAAATCATATTTCAATAGCATTACTATTTTTTACTACATATAAGGTACGATAGTGGTACCTGATTCATCCTCCAAGCATCAGATAATAGATTTTTCTGATTCTCTGATTAAAAGAGAATACATAGTAAGAAAACATTCACAAATACTAATCAATAGAAGTCGCTTAACGTAAAAGACGAAAAGAGGTATTTACCAGAGTCAACCGCTTTTATTTCCCTAAGAGTAGCATCAGAAGACATTAACGGCTTGATAAAAAACTGTGCAAATCTGAAAAGAAAAGGAAAATTCAGAAAGACCTAGTTCAAAAAATAAGAGAACACGCTAACAATAATAGAGGTAGATTACCAACTTACCTATCCAAGGCATCGTCCAAGCAGTCAGCATTGATATCAAAGTAGAAATTTGTATGCTCAGCAGATGTATAGGCATTAGTGGATCCTCCATGCTGATTGTCCAACATGCCCAGAAACGCAGTCAGCCAATATAAGTTTCCCAAAGTTAATAGCAATAATGGCAATACCTTCATTTTTCACATAAAAACAACATACTAAACTAATATACCTTAGTGAGATACTTAGACAACCAAATTTAGCACCAATATTGCACTTACGAATAGAATGACAAAATGATGCATGGGCAACAAGCCTTTAGAGTGAATAGTTTTGCTTCCAAATAGGTTTAGTGGTGCATATCAAAAACGATGAGGCGGATGATCAAATTGAATGGTTTAAAATTGATTGGGGACCATTAAATCATTCCCACTATATGCTAACACACCCTCCACTTCTCCACCCCAACCCTAACCCCCCCCGGCCCCTTTGGGGCATGGCCCAACAAGAAAAGAGAGGAAAATACACACTAACAAAGGTAGAGAGAGAAATCTGAGCTAGCATAGCTCAAGGAACATTTGGAGCACAGTACTTCCTAAAGAAAGTCAATCTTAAATCATCAATGTTCAAGATCAGCTCAACTACAAATAATCTAGATATTTCGGCCACAGTACTTCCTTGATAAAGTCCATCTCAAATAATCAATGTTCAAGATCAACTCAAATATAAATAATCTAAATTATCTGGAATGTGCATGAATTAAAATTCAGTCTTTTCAATGCCATTACACGAGTATGCATATGAGTGTGTGCACCCACACACACACATCCACCCGCATGGAAGATAAATCCTTCAATTAGATTGGAAAGAAACAGATAGCATGACAACTACAAAGTTATACTATCACTCTAAATGCTAACAAAAGATGATAGCCTAAGCGATAGCCTAAGCAAGATAAGAGAAAAGGGCAAGATGGGTTGAGAAAGAACATGCCTTGTACATTAATAAGCACAATAAATAACTATTACTAAAATTTTGAAGTTTGTTGACAATCTATGGGATACATCTTGGCAACAAAGGTTGCAAATCAGATGAAGAATAAGAAATCAATCTTCTCTCAAAATTTTCAATGATTGAATATGGAGAGGGTAACAAAAGGTGGAAACAATGTATATCATGACCAGCAAAATGTAGACAACTAAAAAGACATTGCATTTTAAGCGCACCAGGAAATACCTCTGTGATATATTTTGAGTAACTATCTTCAACTGGATATTTCTCACTAGCATAAAATAGCATATGTTCTGCAAGAAAGACAATAGAAACAACTTGATGTAAAACTAGTATGAATGAAAAGAAAAGATGTTCCAGTACATTAGGCCTGACTAACGCAAGATCGGGGAGGGAAGCACATACACGGTCTTGCTCTCTTATCAGAGAGTTTATCTCTATTACTGAGGCCCACATCATCAACAGCCTTAATTGTCACACTAATTGACACCTTCAAATGACAAAATAAAGAATGACAAGCTGCAATCTAAGATAAAGAAAATGCTTCTTAACCTTTCAAGTGTTCATACCTAAACTCCGAATAGCAATATGACATTATCCCAATCCTCCAGAATCTACTTTCTTTACATCTGAACAAGCAAAGAAAAGAACACAACTATTTGCAACTCGATGTAAAGGAAAATTTGACGTTATAACCAGATTTTCAAAGAAATACATCAAAACCCCTAGTTAAGGCAGATAAACATGAAGACAACAACACACACACTACCTACCTTATCTCATCTCTCTTCTACCTCCCAGACACCAACATTTGTTCCCCACCCTGTCTACTAAAGTTTTAGCTCTTATGCCCTCAACCCTTTGTAATAACCCAGCCACCAATATTAGCAACTTGCCGGATCCAATTTGTTGGCCCAAAATGCTTAAGCCTGAGTTATTTAGTACTAGATTATATACCAATGCACAATCTTTTTCTCATCCAATATGGAACTATTGGGATGTCACAAACTTTCCATGTCTACTCCCTAATGTCTTCATCAAGAACAATCGCTCACATAATACAAGATCACCAAACAATGGAGGTTTGGCAATCTAGCTCTTGTACCCAACCTACAAATACTAGCAGCTTGTTGGGCCCAAGCTACTAGCCCAAATGCTTAAGCCCAAGTTATTAAGTATTAGAGAGCGTAGTACTTCCATATCCACACACAATTTCCTTCCAATCCAATATGAGACTATTAGGGCGTCACACCCTTCTTCCCCTACTCCCAATATAATGGTGCCCCACAGCACATTCTCATCCACTACTAAAGCAAATTGCTATCTCCATCTTTCAAGATGCATCACAAGGAACATTTGGTTCCGCCAAAACTTTGAACTCAAGTCAATTTATCAAAATTTATGGAATTCCAAATTGGATTCTGCCCGAATGGGTGCTTGCACATGGTTCCGGCACAGAGCTAGATCTACTTATTGATGCTTGCAAATAGTTTCTTGCATACCCTCAAAATTCCATGGCTTCTCCATAGCATCCAATCGGCAACTTGGGAGGATTACTCCATAACATTGCAATTTCCTAGATTAGATCCTTGAGGACAAGGATCATTTGAAGGCGGATTATAATGAAGAAGGGGGATTGTAATGAGTTACAATGCTCAGCTACTTCTCTTAGTATGAATAACAGAGGAGGTAGGCAATTACAGGGCAGATTAGTCAACTGGAGCTCGACGCGCTTCTATCGAAGGGTATGGACTGTTAAGCGTTGTGGGCCTTAGACATTAGGCCATCTCCTACACTGGGCTATTTTGTTTTTCTTCATTTTCTCATTACATATTAATATTTCATTGTAAATGGATAGTATAGATAGATATATAGTAATGTAACAGGACTTATGACGTTGATGATAATGGTTACAAACCCCATCTGATTTCAATCCTTCTTCTTCTTCTCTTTCTCTCTTTCTCCCTATTCTCCCTCCAACTTCTTGTATTCCAATCCTCGTCCTAATCTCAATCCTCTACTCCCAATTACCCGAGCAAGCAGGATATTACACACTTATGAAAGAGTTGTAGACAAGACGAAACCACTTACCAAGAAAGTGCGCCAAACCCTCCAAACCCTCGGGATCGCAGAAGTAGCCGATAGAAACATTCATAGAAGCAGCGGCCTGAACCAAGCAACACCACAAAATTTTTATCACAAACAAACCTAGAAACCCTCGTGAAGAAAATCACCCAGATCACATGAAAAAAAAAAAAAATAGTAGAGAGAAGGGGATATACCTTGTCGGTATCGGGATCGCTAATGAGAAGAACCTCCAAAGAATTAGAGAGGATGATTCTTCGGTATTCGCGCTTATCCGTGCGGGGTTTGATGATCTCCACCTCCGATATCCCCACCGCCATTTTGCCGCCTCTGTAAGTTCTCTCCTCAAATGTATTTTCCAACCTAAACAATCGCTATGGATGGATGCCCTTGAGGCCTTCCAATGGGTTAATGTGGATTCTCTAGTAGGTAAAGATTCACGATGGGAGACACTCGGTTGCCCACTCGTAAGCAAATAAAAAAAATGGTTTGTGGGTCCGGCAAGAAGTGGAACTATGGAAAAAAAAAAAAAATGTTAGATTTAAAAAAATAATAATCTTTCAAAATTAATAAGGGTTAATTATACGGTAGCCCCAACCTTCTCATCAATTTTCACTTGAGTTCCCAACTTTTTTTTTTTTTTTTGTAATTGAGTCCCTAGCCTCTTGATTTTATTATAATAACATCCCAATCGATAAAAAAACTATTAAAATTAATGGAATTACCACGTCTGCGTCTATTTGGCAACCTTTTGTATATCAATTTAGTTCCCTAAACTTTGCACATTTTTTATTTTAGTCCCTAAAAATAAATTTTCAAAATTTTAAATTTAAATTCAAAAATAATATTAAAATTAAAATTTTAAACTAACGAGAAATTAGAATTTTGAATTTGAATTTAAAACTGAATTAAAATTTTGAATTGAAATTCAAATTTTAAATTTAAATTTTTAATTGAATCTAAATTTTGAATTCAAACTTAAAATTTTGATTTTGATTTTGATATTTCAATTTACATTTAAAATGAAAGTTTTGAAACCGAAATTTAAATTTAAAATATGAATTTAAATTTAAAATCAAATCCAAAATTTGGATTTTAAATTTTAAATTTGAATTCAAAATTTAAATTTGAATTTAAGATTTGATTTTAATTCTAAATTTGAATTTAAACTTTGAATTCAAATTCACATTTTGAATTTAAAATTTTAAATCAAAGTTTGAAATTAAATTAGAATTTATAATTCCAAATGTGAATTTGAATTTAAAATTTAAAATTAAAAATTAAAAATTAAAAATTAAAAATTAAATACAAAATCAAAATTTAAAATTAAATACAAAATCGGAATTTGAATTCCAATTTAAATTTGAATCCAAAATCAAATTTTAAATTTTTAAATTTAAATATTAAATTAAATTTTTTTTTGAATTTATAAATTTAATGGGTTAATTACATCATTGGTACTCAATCTTTGCACCGTTTTTTAATTTGGTCCCAAACTTTTTTTTTTTGTAATCCGCTGACACAGTGCAACCGTGGCGCTGATATGGCGCCTCTGTGGCGCTGACGTGGTGCTGACGTGACATTTTTCTTCAATTTTAACAGTTATCTAACGACTGGGACTTAATTGAAATAAAATCAAAAGATTAGGGACTTGATTGCAAAAAAAAAAGGTTGGGGACCAAATTAAAAAATAATGTAAAGGTTAAGGACCATTGGTGTAATTAACCCAAATTAATAATTTGATGAAACGATCTCATTTAAAATTTATTTGAGCAAATAGTTATATACTCACATGTCAGCACAAGCAAGGTAAAAACTTAGCGACGAGCTATTTATTGCTTTTAAAAAAAAGGATAAACAACTCACCACATTTATTTTTTCAATATTTGAACCGTAGCTATGAAACTTAGAAAAATTACAAACCTCTTTCCTTCGTACTTTCATGCTCAATAAATAAATTTATAAGCAGAAAAAATTCATAAGTACATGAAAAATAGTGACACATTTATTGCTTAATAACTAGGGTAAATAGTTCAGTGCTTTATAAAGAAGCGAATGACTCACCACTTTTAAAGCAGTTCATTACTCATCGTTTTTACTTTAGTTAAAGGGAGTTCGGTTTCGTGTGAAAGCTATTAAAAAATTATCTTCGACTCCAAAAATAATTGTTTAATTGTTTAGGCTATTGTAGAACTACTTTTAACATAAATTGGTTTTACAAAATTTGAAAGAACAAAAAAGAGGTGTTTCTGCATTCTGCGAAAAATAGCAGAAAATGAAAACTTCCTCGAGCAAAATATCATGGTGCACAAGTCTATTATAGCTATTCTCACACAGTCCATGATAGAAGTTCAAATCCTCGTGATTGGGATCATATAATTACTACCAAATATCACGTGCAATGCGCATCGGGAAAAAAATAAATTTAAAAATTCTCAAAAGGCCTTTTTCATAAAATTTTCAATAATTTTGCACGTTTGCAAATCTAGTCCACTTTTTAGGATTTTGCACATTTGATCTATTTTTCAAAAAGATGATCAAGCTAACCCTCTTTCAAAATGCATAAAAATCTAATTAAGGCATATGATCAAACAAGTCGAAGGCAAATTTTGATTACAAGCTTCTGTTAATGGAGCCCCTTGACAGCGAAGCTGATCTCTTTCCCAAGGTTCTACATAAAAAGGCCATAAAGAAAGCGGCACCGAAGGGAGAGGAGCCCTTAAGGCTCCAACTTTAAGCCATTCCTTGTAGTACAAAGCGAACTGAGAGGTTTCCACATCCATCCATTTGATCATTATAACCCCTCCTCAAACCCTTGATCTATTGATCTCCATCCTCCAAACCCCATCCTCGGATGATCTCCACCTCCTTAGTGTACCAAATTTTGAGATGAAGCAAATTGGGGAGGAAGAAGTGGTCCCAAAGATCAGGGAGCAGGGATTTGCGCGCAATGTAAGGAGCTTCGATGAACACCTTGAGGAGGTGCTGTGCCGAAACCCCATCGTTGCACTCGATCTTGTAGATAATAAAGAGGTAGAGATCGGCGCTCGCTGCATGGTGCGCGTTAGGGACGCTGCAGGTGAGCACCACGCACGCTCTCGATGCGGCGGCAAGTGAAACAATGACGTTGAGCAGGCGCACCGAGTTGTGCAAAGATCGGATCTTTGCATCCCCCGATGCAACTATGGCGGCGGCGGTGGCAGCCAATCCCACTCATCAGCGAGCCGCTTGACGATGTTGATGGCGAGCTCAAGGTTCGTGAGTGCGGGTGAGAGGTCGGCGAAGGCGGGGCGGGTAGCAGCAGCATATTTGGCGCGGAGGCCGCGACAGAAGATTGGTCTTTAGGAATCGCCCGGCGTAGCCGGAGAAGATGACGGTGATGACACACGTAGCCTCCACGTCGATAGGGAGGTCGTCGTCCTCGCCGCAGACGGGGAGGGACGTGCCGGCAGCACCCAGAAGTGCGGGGTGGTGGTTGATGTCGGAGTGGGGAAAAGGGGGTTTGGGTGTTTCAGAGTTGGGTTGCACCTGAGAGGGAGTGAAGCGAGGCGGGGCCGACCGAGCGACGAGGGTGAAGCACCTTGTAACACACTGGACCTTTACAAATTGCGAGGTTCGAGTGAGGAGATGTGTTTCGAGCTTTTTCACACTTGGTGGAGGGTCATGGAATGCTTTTCGACCTAAGAAGTTCGAAAACCTGAGTTCTGGTCTAGTCCTCAGAGTTTTTACTCTCGGGGATCGGTCCCTGATAGGAGAGACCGGTCCCCCAGTGAGTAATGTTGCGGCAGCCTTGGTAGACCGGTCCCGAGCAGGGAGAGACTGGTTCCCGAACGTCGGATTTTCGGGGCAGACTGAGAGACCGGTCCCGAGTGGGGAGAGACCGGTCCCTCTGGGCGAAAACTGCCCAGTCCGGGCTGATGTAAATTTGAGTTTTTGAGGGGGCCTCTTTGGATTTTGTTACACTAGATGGCATATATGGCCACCTCTTCTTCTCTTCTCCCTCATTCCACCATTCCATTTGCTCCTAGAGAGAGAAGAAGAAGAAGGAGAGGAAGAAGAAGAATGAGAGAGCTTGTTGGAGACTTGGAACTTCACCCACACCCTCTCTTCTTCCTTTTGGTGGCTTGGAGCTTGAATTTGGAGCATAGTTGAGGAAAGATCTTGGAACCTAGGGGGTCTTGAACCTAAATTGAAGCTTCTAAGAGGTAAGAAACTTGTTCTTTCTCCGAGATTTCATTATTTGAAGGTTTTTAGGAGATGGAACCCTAGAATGGGATTTTAGGGTTGATTTTGGGATTTTTGATCTAGGGCTTTTGAGGCTCAATTTCTTGGATTGGAACCTTCCTTTGGGTTAGATTGGAAGGATCCTGGCTTTCTTTTGGAGCTTGAGGGAGATTTTCTACGCCCTAGGTGAGATTTTAGCCCTTTTGCCTTGATTGTTAATGTTTGAACCTAGAGTTGTTCGTAACGCTCGTGTATCTCTTCGCTCATTACTTTTAGGGCATTTTGAGACTCGTGGACAACTCCGTTCGGCGAAATGAGGGACTACGCGGCGGTTCGGTGGGTTTGACCTAGCCACACAATGAGAAAATCTCATTTGTGATGATTTGAGTATCGTTAAATGATAAAGCATGCATAATCATGTTAGATATATTTATTATGAATTTTAGAATGCTTAACATGCCTATGTAATGTATAGTAAATTTTTGGACCTCTATGTGATAGAGTGCATGCATGTGAGATATAGCATTCTAGTTGAGATTTGGAACCATGATTCCTATTATGAAAATGAACATTACTTTCATGCATTTAACCTTTATGCCCAATTGTGACATTAGGTACTTTGGAAGCCTAGAAGGCTTGGGGACTTAGACTATTTGAGAATTGGGCCAATGTCATAAAGAGGCATTGGGCCTGAGCTTTAGTGAACATTGATATTAATGTCTTAATTGGAATATGAATTGGGCTTTATTAGTTGTGGTGCTTAAGTGTCATAAAGAGGCACTAAGCTAGTGGGTGTTGGGTTATCACATTGTGACATAGAGCTAGACCGTTGGGTTACTAGTAGCTACTGCGATGTTTGAGACATGAGAGTTGGATACTTGAGCTTTGACTACGCTTGCTTGCCATTTGTGCTCATTCGCACATGCTTGTGAAGATCGCTCCCTACAAGCCGGCACTCCGGAGCTAGCCTACGCGACCTATGTTCGCTCGTGCGGTATTGAGAAGCCTGCGGGGTTGAGTGGGATAGACACATTCCAAGAGTAGGAATGTTGGGCTACCACATGCACTTAGGCGGCACAAGCTGGATACCTTGGGTAGGTCCTGAGGATCAAAATGGCAACCTAAGAGGGGGGGTGAATTAGGTTTCTAAAATAAAAATCCAAATAATCAAGCAAATTAAAAGCCCAATGCAAATAAAAGAAATGCAAACTCGAAAAGCACACGATCAATTTGTTTCGAGGTTCGGCACTTTGCCTACGTCTCCGCCAACTTCTCAACACTCGAGAATGTTGGATCTCCACTAGATGATGCTTTTGCAGGCAAGCACCAAGCCTTCACATCAACTCCTTCTTCTTTCAAGCTTCAAGATTTTGCTTTTCTCTCTTTTTACAAGATTAAATCTCACTACAAGTTTCACTCAAGTTTAGAGAGAGAATTGAGAGCTAAGAGTATTAAGATCACTGAAGTTTTTAAGCTCAAATGAACTATCAAGTTGTTACTGAGAGAGGCCTCAATATCATCTATTTATAGCCTCGGGCAGCCTCTGTCGGTTGCACTTTCGGGCGCCCTAAAACTATTTCCGGGCGCCCAGAAGTTTGTGCACGTCAGCTGCCTGTCGGATCACGTGCGCCGCTTTTCTTGACTTTGTATGTTTGGGCCGTCAAAAGTTCTGGGCGCCCAGTTCTCGAGGGACATCTTTTCTGACACGCACAGCTTTTCTTGACTTCGTAAGTTCTGGGCCGTCAAAAATTGTGGGCGCACAAAACACGAGAAACCGCTTTTCTGACACGTGCCGCTTCCTCTGGATTTGGGCCATAAGAAATTGTGGGCGCCCAGATCTCGAGGGACAACTTTTCTAACATGCGCCGTTTTTCTGGATTCGAGCCATCAAAAGTTGTGAGCGCCCAGATCTCGTGCTGACTTCCTTGCAAGACAGCCCAGATTACGTGCGCCGCTGCTTCCGTAAAATCTGGGCGCCCAGATTGCGCGCTGATATGCAACCTGTCAAGTCAAATAGTCTTGATGTTTCTGGATCACCCGAACAGCAAACAGGGAGGATCCAAAAGGTCTCAAAAGATTCGGATCCACTTTAGGGCGCCGAGAACAGGGTCCAGAATTGCAACTTTACAGAACACAGAATTTGAGCAATTTTTGAATATTTAAAAGTCCTTTTCACCTAATCATAAATTTAAAAATTTGTTTAAGTGATCTATAAGGTGATAAGATGAATAGTTTAAACTTAGCTCAAAGTTTCTCACTCTAATCATAAAGCATAATATTAATCAAATTAAGAATGGAGAGAGTGAGTTTGTCTATTTGACAAAAGAAGCAAACACAGCTTCAAGTGGTGAAGCTTGGTGCTAGAATATTGCCCATCTTGAATCCTTTTTGAAGATAGAGAGATCTAAAACACAAGACTCAAGATAAAAAGATTAGTCCAATAATCGTGATTATTTGTTATCATCAAAATCTAATAGACGATTAGGGCCACTAGGCCAACAATCTCCCCCTTTTTGATGATGACAAATAATGTGATATAATATCCAAATGAGTAGAGAGTAAAAGAGTAGAATACTCCCCCTAAATATATGCATATATTTAACAAGCATAAAACACAATCATAGGCATAGCATATATCACAATAAAAGAAGTAAGCAATCATGTAGGCAAATGTCAAAATATAAACGAGATTCACATAGCCTAACATAATAAAACATAAGCAGCATAATAAACCATAAGCATAGCATAGTATATCACATAGCAAGTTCTCCCCCTTTGTCATCACAAAAAAAACATAAAAGGAGACTAGCAAAAAGTGGTAGAAACATAAGCTAATCATCATCATCATCATCCTCTTCATCGTCCTCATGATCCGTAGGCGGAACTGGTGGAGGCATAGAGGAGGATGATGGTCGATCAACGTGGGGTCCATACGCGGCATAGAAGGCACTAGAAGGTCCAAAGATAGAGTCCATGTATGCCTTGATGCCGGAAACATCCGTCTGGAGAGCATGCATATGGTCTTCCATCCTATCAAGTCGATCAAAAACCTGGTTTTGAAAATCCATAGGTGGAGGAACATAGGGCGGAGGCACAGCAGGGGGTGGCTCAAATGGTGGAGGAGATGCTCGTGGCGGCGGCTCAACCGGTGGAGAAGGTGCTCGAGGGGGCGGCTCATAAGGCATAGGATCATCCTCGGCGTCGTCAATGTCATCACCATGCTCGCTAGGCGAATCAATCACATGTTTCCTTACCCAAATGCCATGACGATTTTTCTTGAAGCCGAGAGTGGAGAAAGTGGCTGTAGAAATGGCAGTGGGGTACTTCATCGGCCTTACGTCAGAAAGATCAAATGACATGAACTCGAGAACAGCGGTGAGCAAAGAGCCATATGGAAGTGAGCGCGAGGGATGAGAAATGGCGACGGCCATGTGGCGAATGATGATATACCCCAAATTTACCCGGATCCCCGCAAATAGATGATGAAGTAGAAAAAGATCCATTTTTTGAACAGCGGTGTGGTGACCGTCGCGAGGAAGAACTACTTTAGTTAGTAAAAAGTGGGCGAGGCGGTGAGGAAAGGAAAGATGAGAGCAATCTTCTCGTGAAGTAGATTCTTCACAAAGAAAATGATTGCGGAGTTGCGCCTCAGAAAATGCAGGAAAGTTCCAAGTGTTGGTTTGATAATAGCAAACCCCGTCATTAGGAATGTTCAAAACAGTGTGAAGAAGGATAGGAGTGATGGCAAAAACACGTCCCCGGAAGTGGGAAGTAATAGTAGTATATACGGAATTAAAAGTGGCATTTGCATAAAAAGTCCTAATTAAGTCCAGATAAAAAGGTCGTGAATTTTGAATAAAGAAATTCCACCCAACTTGTGTGAGCTTATCCAAAAGTTCATAACAATCAAAATTGAGATGATGAATATTACGGCAAGGTTGAACGGGACGACCTAAAAGATATTTATCTTGAGCCTCTTTAGATACAAAGTTAAAAGCATCAAAATCTTCATTTTGATCATATCTATGTGAGGGAGATTCTTTTCTAGATGCATTTTTAGTTCTAGGCATTTTTTTTTAATTTTTTTTTTTAATAATCTGAAAGCTAGGGTTAAAAAAAAAAAAATCAAAATACAAGATCTAGGATGCAATGGGAAAGATCATGGTAGAAGAAAAGATTATGTTGCATAAAATACAAGAAATCAGTAAAAAAATATTTGGGGTGAACAGCAAAAAAAAAAAGAAAAGAAAAAGAAACTAGGGTTTTATGCAAAATAAAAAAATGAGCAAGATGGAAGATCAGTGACAAGGTGCTAGATCTAAGAGAAATAAGGTAGATGACAAAGATTAAGGTGCACAAATGACAAGAAATTTGTAAAAAAAATATTAAGAGAGGAAAAGCATGGATTTTATGAACAGCAGGAAAAAAATAATAAAAAAAATACCACAAATGGAAGAGGAATGAGAGGAAATCTCAGCTTTGGAGGAGTTTTGGGCGGATTTGAAGTGGGCTGGGCGCAAGATCTGGGCGACCGGACGGAGAGGAGGAAGAAGAAGTGAAGAAAAATGGAAAGTGGGGCTTGTCGGGCTGCTGGGGACGACAAGGGGGCCCGTTAGCGGGTTTCAGGCGCTCGTGCGGGTCGGCGTGGTCGCCCGGATCCACAACCCGGAACTCGCCAGGGCGGTCAAAGCGGCGCGGCGGTCAAAGAGGGTTTCGGGCGCGAGTGCGGCTCGGATCGATTGCCCAGATCCGCAACCCGGTTACCCGCCAGGGTGGTCAAAGAGGCGCGGCGGTCAAAGCGGGTTTTCGGGCGCGGGTGCGAACCGAGTGGTCGCCCGGATCCGAAGCCCGTTAACCCGTTAGGTCGGTCAGACGAGGCACCGCGGTCAACGCATGTTTCGGGCGCCCTGAAATTTTCGGGCGACCGGAAATTTTCGTCCAGAGTTTCCACAAGGCAAAAGGTTTTTTTAAAAAAATAAAAATAAAATAAAATAAAATAAAATGCAAAGCAAAAATAAAGACAAAATAACAATCAATCAAAAAGAAAAAAAAAATCAAGCAGATAAATCAATCATTCCCAATTCTCTTCTAAGTTGAGTGAACCTATCCTCACTAAGTGGTTTAGTAAAAATGTCCGCTAATTGATTATGAGTGTCCACAAATTTTATAGTGACATCTTCTTTTAGAATATGATCTCTAATAAAATGATGTCTAATTTCAATTTGTTTAGTTCTAGAATGTTGAATAGGATTTTTAGATATGTTGATGGCACTAGTATTATCACATTTGATTGGAACTTGTTTTTGATGTACTCCAAAGTCCTCAAGGGTTTGTTTCATCCATAAAACTTGTGCACAACCCGCCGCGATATACTCGGCTTCGGCGGTTGAAAGTGCAACCGAATTTTGCTCTTTCGAAGACCATGAGACTAAGGAGTGACCAAGAAGTTGACAAGTTCCACTCGTACTTTTTCGATCAACTTTGCATCCGGCAAAGTCGGCATCCGAAAAGCCAATGAGATTAAAATTAGTGCCCTTGGGATACCATAAACCTAAGTTGAGAGTCCCTTTAACATATCTAAGAATTCTCTTTACAGCCACTAAGTGTGACTCCTTAGGTTGAGCTTGAAACCGAGCACACAAGCAAACACTAAACATAATGTCCGGCCGACTCGCGGTAAGATAAAGTAAACTGCCAATCATACCTCGGTAGAGTTTGATATCAACATCCTTGCCTTTTTCATCCTTGTCAAGTTTAGTTGAGGCACTCATTGGAGTGTTTGTCTCTTTTGAGCTTTCCAAGCCAAATCTTTTGATTAGATCTTTTGCATATTTGGCTTGATTAATGAATATTCCATCTTTCATTTGTTTAACTTGGAGTCCAAGGAAGAATGAGAGCTCGCCCATCATGCTCATTTCAAACTCATTTTGCATTAGCTTAGAGAATTCTTTACAGAGAGATTCATTAGTAGCACCAAATATAATATCATCCACATAAATTTGTACAATGAGAAAATCTTTATCCTTAATTTTGATAAATAATGTGGTGTCAACTTTTCCTCTTGAAAAATTATTTGAAGTAAGAAAAGTGCTAAGTCTTTCATACCAGGCTCTAGGAGCTTGTTTTAAACCGTAAAGTGCCTTTGAAAGCTTAAAAACGTGATCCGGAAAGTTATGTTTTTCAAAACCGGGTGGTTGCTCAACATAAACTTCTTCGGAAATATATCCATTTAAGAAAGCACTTTTTACATCCATTTGAAATAATTTGAAATTCATATAAGAGGCAAATGCTAGAAGAATTCGAATAGCTTCAAGTCTAGCAACCGGTGCAAATGTTTCATCAAAATCAATTCCTTCAATTTGGTTGAAACCTTGGGCCACTAGTCTAGCCTTGTTTCGAACCACAACACCTGATTCATCTCGCTTGTTTCGGAAGACCCATTTAGTGCCAATAACGGTATGATCACTTGGCCTTTCCACAAGCGTCCAAACTTGGTTCCTCTCAAATTGGTTAAGTTCTTCTTGCATCGCAATGAGCCAATTTTCATCATTGCTAGCTTCAACAAAATTTTTAGGTTCAATTTGAGATATGAAAGCCAAGTGGTCACAAAGTAATCTAAGAGAGGATCTTGTTTTGACTTTTTGACTTGGATCTCCAATGATGGAGTCCTTGGGATGATAAGTGGCGAATTTCCACACTTTAGGTAAGGGAGTGGGTTCAATCTCTTTAGAGATTAACTCCTCACTTTTCTTAGATGGTTCAACTTCTTGGGGTGTGGAGTTTATATTTAGCTTCTCAAAGTCAAGAAGATCATCTTCATAAGAAAGATCCTTTCCCTTATATTCTTCAAAAAGAATATGCATACTTTCCTCTATTATTAAAGTTCGTCGATTATACACTCGATAAGCTTTACTAGTAGAGGAATAACCCAAGAATATAGCTTCATCGGATTTAGCATCAAACTTTCCCAACTTGTCTTTTGTGTTTAAAATGAAACATTTACAACCAAAAATTTTGAAGTAACCAATATTGGGAGTTCTATTATGCCATAATTCGAAAGGAGTTTTCTCAAGGATTGGTCGAATTAGAACACGATTCATAATATAGCAAGCCGTGTTTACGGCTTCGGCCCAAAAATATTTAGGCAACTCCCCCTCAATTAACATAGATCTAGCCATTTCTTGGAGAGATCTATTTTTGCGTTCAACGACCCCATTTTGTTGAGGTGTTCGAGGGGTAGCAAATTGATGTTCTATTCCCAATTCATTGCAAAACTCTTCAAAGTTATGATTTTCGAATTCACCTCCATGATCACTTCTAATTTTGGAAATTATACAATTCTTTTCATTTTGAACACGATAGACAAAGTCCTTGAAGGATTTAAAAGTATCATACTTGTGTCTTAAAAATAAAGTCCAAGTAAATCTTGAGTAATCATCAACAATTACGAAAACATAGTTGCTTCCACCAAGGCTAGAGACATCAATTGGTCCAAAGAGATCCATATGAATTAACTCTAAAGGCCTAGTTGTTGAGACAACATTTTTGGGTTTAAAAGATGATTTTACTTGCTTAGCTTGAGCACAAGCATTACAAACCTCACCTTTGGCATAGTCTATTTTAGGTAATCCTTTCACAAGTTTTCTTTTGGAAAGTTTAGAAAGAGAGTCCATATTAGCATGTGCTAACCTTCTATGCCAAAGCCAAGATTCGTTAGTTTGAACTGAAAAACATTTTTCACCTTCATGTGAGAGTTTGCCTAAATCAACGGTATAAACATTCTTGGATCTAAAACCCATAAAAGCTACCTCATTTGTAGAAGGATCAAGAATGCTACAATGAGATGCTTCAAATTTTACAAAATAGCCTTTATCACATAATTGACTAATACTTAGTAAATTATGTTTAAGGCCATCAACTAAAAGAACATTGGAAATGTTAACCTTTTCATCACCGATTGTGCCGATTCCAATGATCTTTCCTCTAGTGTTGTCTCCAAAGGTGACAAATCCTCCATCTTTCATTTCAATTGATTTAAACTTGGTTTGATCCCAAGTCATGTGTCTTGAGCATCCGCTATCTAAGTACCATTTGTCACTTGCACCTTTTGATTGGAGACACACCTACAAAAACAAATCAAGTTTTTAACTTTGGTACCCAAGTGAGATTGGGTCCTTTTGTGTTAGATAAACCTTTCACAACCCAAATTTGGTTAAGTTTAGGATTCTTCTTATATTTACAAGAGGAAATATGATGTCCTTTAATATTACAATAGGAACAATGCAAAGTTGGGTTTTGAGTTGTACTTTTAACAAAAACCTTTCTCTTAGCTTTTGTCAATTTAACATTGTTTGGATTAGGAGCATAACCTATCCCAAACTTTTTGAAGTTTACAACTTGATTTCCAAGCATCATATTTAGATACTTGGTTCCTCCAACGAATTTCTCAAGAGTTCTCTTAGTTTCACCTAAGCTAACTTTGAGTTGTTGGTTTTCAACTTGAAGTTTTTCAAATTGTTTGTCATAATGAAGAATTGGCTTAAAATTTAGATCTTCAATTTTCTTCTTTAATGCTTCATTTTCACGAATGAGACTACAACATGTCTCATTAGCTTGTTTAAGCTCTTTCGTGAGTAAAGAGTCCTCATTTTCAAGTATTAAAGAAGGATTTGAAGTTGAAAATTTTAAGTTGTTAACCTCCATCTCTAATAAGGCATTTTGCTTTTTGAGAGATGTATACTTGGGACCCAAACTTTGTAGATTATCATATAAAGAAAAGAAAGCTTCTAAAAGTTCTTCATAACTTAAATTGTTTACCTCATCTTCAAGAGCCATAAGACATAGGATTGAGCTTTGCTCCTCGAGGCAAATTTGGGCAACTTCGTTTTCCGATTCATCATCGCTAGATTCGTCGGGGGCGTCCCAATTTAGTGCATTGAAGGCTTTCTTTTTCTTGTCTTTCTTAAAGGTTTTGTTTGGAAGAGTGCATTCACTTTTCAAATGTCCCGGTTTATTACAATTGTAGCAAATGATACCTTTCTTGAATCCTTCACCTTTGAACCCGTCTCGTTTAGGTCTCCTCAAGTTGCGCTTCTTGATTAGTCGATCGAGCCTTTTTGAAATCATAGCGATTTCTTCGCTCGAACCTTCTTCGCCATCTTCACTCTCGGAAGCAATGACTCCCTTAAGTGCAAGGCTTTTCTTTTTCTCAGGAGCCTCTTCGTTGTCATATTCTTTGAGGCGTTGTTCATGCGCCATGAGTGATCCAACAAGTTCATCAATTTTTACTTTGTCCAAGTCATGAGCTTCTTGGATAGCCGTAACCTTAGGTATCCAACTTCTTGGTAGTACACGAAGAAGTTTTCGTACCAAGTCCGATTGAGGAAAATCCTTACCTAAGGCTTTCAAGCTATTTATAATGTTAGTAAATCTTGTGAACATATTCGAAATGGATTCACTTTCCTCCATTTTGAATAGTTCATAATTTGACATAAGCATGCTTATTTTAGATTCCTTCACCCTAGAAGTACCTTCATGAGTAACTTCTAATTTATCCCAAATCTCTTTAGCCGTTGTACATGTAGAGATTCGGTGAAACTCTTCTCTACTGAGAGCGCAAAGGAATGAATTGATAGCTTTAGCATTCAATTGAAAGCGAAATTTTTCGGCTTCATTCCATTCCGCTCTTGATTTTGATGGAGCGATATAACCACTTTCGATTATATCCCAAATATCAAAATCTAGAGATTGAAAGAATATCTTCATTCTAATCTTCCAAAAAGGATAATCGGTCCCATCAAAAAATGGTGGCCGAACAATAGATTGTCCTTCGATATTCTTTCCCGTGGATGCCATTCTCACTTAGATTTTAATCTAAATAATGTGAGACCTCGCTCTGATACCAATTGAGGATCAAAATGGCAACCTAAGAGGGGGGGTGAATTAGGTTTCTAAAATAAAAATCCAAATAATCAAGCAAATTAAAAAACCGATGCAAATAAAAGAAATGCAAACTCGAAAAGCACACGATCAATTTGTTTCGAGGTTCGGCACTTTGCCTACGTCCCCGCCAACTTCTCAACACTCGAGAATGTTGGATCTCCACTAGATGATGCTTTTGCGGGCAAGCACCAAGCCTTCACATCAACTCCTTCTTCTTTCAAGCTTCAAGAATTTGCTTCTCTCTCTTTTTACAAGATTAAATCTCACTACAAGTTTCACTCAAGTTTAGAGAGAGAATTGAGAGCTAAGAGTATTAAGATCACTGAAGTTTTTAAGCTCAAATGAACTATCAAGTTGTTGCTGAGAGAGGCCTCAATATCATCTATTTATAGCCTCGGGCAGCCTCTGTCGGTTGCACTTTCGGGCGCCCTAAAACTATTTCCGGGCGCCCAGAAGTTTGTGCACGTCAGCTGCCTGTCGGACCACGTGCGCCGCTTTTTTTGACTTTGTATGTTTGGGCCGTCAAAAGTTGTGGGCGCCCAGTTCTCGAAGGACAGCTTTTCTAACACGCGCAGCTTTTCTTGACTTCATAAGTTCTGGGCCGTCAAAAGTTGTGGGCGTACAAAACACGAGAAACCGCTTTTCTGACACGCGCCGCTTCCTCTGGATTTGGGCCATAAGAAATTGTGGGCGCCCAGATCTCGAGGGACAACTTTTCTGACATGCGCCGTTTTTCTGGATTCGAGCCATCAAAAGTTGTGGGCGCCCAGATCTCGTGCTGACTTTCTTGCCAGACAGCCCAGATTGCGTGCGCCGCTGCTTCCGTAAAATCTGGGCGCCTAGATTGCGCGCTGATATGCAACCTGTCAAGTCAAATAGTCTTGGTGTTTTTGGATCACCCGAACAGCAAACATGGAGGATCCAAAAGGTCTCAAAAGATTCGGATCCACTTTAGGGCGCCCAGAACAGGGTCCAGAAATTGCAACTTTACAGAACACAGAATTTGAGCAATTTTTGAATATTTAAAAGTCCTTTTCACCTAATCATAAATTTAGAAATTTGTTTAAGTGATCTATAAGGTGATAAGATGAATAGTTTAAACTTAGCTCAAAGTTTCTGACTCTAATCATAAAGCATAATATTAATCAAATTAAGAATGGAGAGAGTGAGTTTGTCTATTTGACAAAAGAAGCAAACACAGCTTTAAGTGGTGAAGCTTGGTGCTAGAATATTGCCCATCTTGAATCCTTTTTGAAGATAGAGAGATCTAAAATACAAGACTCAAGATAAAAAGATTAGTCCAATAATCGTGATTATTTGTTATCATCAAAATCTAATAGACGATTAGGGCCACTAGGCCAACAGGTCCTTAATTGGAAATGGAAATCGACACAGCGTTGAGTGGATTTTAATCACTACCAGATAGAGAGTAGTGGTAGGATTACTTGGACTTGCTCCTAGCATAGTGTTGGACACTTGAGTATACATACGTACATGTAGCATGCTAGGAGATGTTGCTTATTGCATTCATGTAAACATTGTTTACCATAGTAGAGCATGATCTTCATAATTTCATAAAGCAAATCATGATTGTTACTTGTGGTCATATAGGGACATACTTGTTCATAATGAAATAAAGGTGCATCTTAATTGCCACAATGTAGTAGCTTAGCAATTTAATTATGCTTTCTTAAATGCAATTTATTCATTATTATTGCTTTCTTTTTAAACTTACCCTTCTTTGGGGCCTAGTGGTGCATTGAGCTGAGGTCAGTAATTGCCCACTGGGAATTATAAATTATAATTCTCACGCCCTCTGTTTTATGTTTTCTTTCAAAGCCTTCCACGCCGGGAGAGGCTAGGGACCGTGGGAAGGGCGTTGCTTCGAGCTAGCTCTTCAGCGAGTGACGAGTTGATAGGTGGTCTACCTCTCGATGTATTTATTTTCGAGAGGTTGAGAGCTGTACCAGTGTATTAGAGACTACCCTTTTGTGTATTATTTAGGATGGATATTGTATAACTATATGTTTCACTCTTATTGCTTTAGTGTTTTTCTTTTACTTTGTTGTAGATAATAGATCTATTTGTGTTCTGATATCTCTAAATGTTGTTTACTTTGGTTTTATTTTCCGCTGTTGATGTAGACGCCTTATATGTGCTGACATATGGTGGGTCTGGGCACGCTACCGGGAGGGCCTCTGCCGGTCCCGGGGTGTGACACACCTGACCAGAAGTAGAGACAGGGGAAGGACCACCTGTGGCCTGGGAGCAAGGGGAGCACGGCCGCCGTCGGGTTGGGGGAGGGAGAGGGAGGGAGTGAGGGAAGGAGGGAGGGACGCAGCCACCAACTGGGGGGGGGTGGAGGGGGGGCTTTTGGGGGGAAGGTGTTGGAAAAGAGGAGGGAACTAGGGTTTGTTTAGAAAGAGATTGGCGTAAAATGAAAAAAATTAAAAAATAATCTCTTTTTGGCAGAGATAGAGGCGGTTTTGTGAAATCGTCTCTAATCTGCCTCTAATGCTATAACCTAGAGGCGGTTATAACAACCGTCTCTCGACAACCACCTCTACGAGCGACTTTTTTTTTGTAGTGTGCCTTCGGTCATTTTATACTTGATTTTCGTCTCTTGATCGCTATTATCCATCGTGCCCTTTGTCCTATCTACGGACAACTATGATTTACCATGCCCTTTGTCTTATCCAGGGCATTAATTAGGGCATTAATAGCTGTTGTCATCTTGTTATCATACTTTATTTTGAAATTCCCTTCGACAGCTTCGTCTTTCTGCTGCCCTCTAGTTTTTTCCTTTTCGACTCCTTTTCTTTCTCAGAAGGATTTTCTTCTTTGACATTTCTTTTCCTTTTTAAGATCTTTTTCTTGACTCCAAGTTTCTTCTATTCGCTCGGATGCCTTCTCTCCCTTCGTTTCTAGATCTTGAGTACACTCTTTTGAGATAGTTTGTCAAGACAGACTTTTCTCGCTTTATACTTAGGCCCCTTTTCGTGGCGCCTCCTACAGTTGATGCTTTTCCTTTTTCGACCAAGGGGCTTTCTTTAATGGCTGATGTTATCCATCTTCATTCCCGGTCTTGTCACGCCTCGACCTAGTGAAAGCCCGCCCAACGCGTGCACAGACCCGCCGTGTACACCAAACATCCTCGATGTACACAAGGCGTCTACTAAAACAAGAATGAATAAGAGTAGAATCCTAATGAGGTTATCAGAGCGAGTGACATAAAATCACTAATAGTCTAACACAAGGACATCCACAATAAAAACATAAGTAATATAACTGAATCCAAAAGTCTAATGCATCTCTAAATCAAATACATAATACATCTTTTCCATAATACAAAAGGAAAGATGCCATAGGGTCCATCTATAATAACTCTGTAGAGGCTCTAGCTAGTTGCTAACCCCTTACCACGATCCCTAGCCTTTCCCACCGCGAAAGGCTCTGAAACAAAAACCAACAACCAATGGGGGTGAGAACTATTAAACAATAGTTCCCAGTAGGTAAGCCGCCGAGAGTGGCGAAATACATCACTAGGTCAACTGAGGCATGCTATAAGATGATAAGTAAACAACATATGAATAGCAAGTAATTTAAATAATTTAATTAATAAGTCATGCCTCTACCAAAGATTTACTATCATGTATATGATGTTCTAATCTCACATAATCCACTATATGCCAATGCCGGTTTACATGCATGTTCATCATTTTCATAATGCTACAAGAAGTAAATTATGCTTTTCATTGCTATTCTATGCATGAGTCTATACTAATCAACATACGTGTAGGGATACTACCACTGGAGTAGTCAATGTCATGAATGACTAACATAAAGTCCAAGTAATATGCATTATCATGCATGTCCACAAGTCTAACTAATATGCACTATCTAGTAGTGGTTTTCACATTATACTTTAGGTGTCAAAGTTCAATCTCGTCATGGATCTACACGTGTGTAATCAGGCTTGCGCCGTGCCTAATGGCCCCGTGGTAGTCAACATTCTCACCCTAGGAATGAGCCTCACCCACGACATCCCACTTCGGCGCTCAATCCCGCATGGGCGAGCTTGTGTCGCGTAGGCTAACTCTAGAGTGCCAGCTTGTGGGGAGCGACCCTCACAAGCTTGTGCGAATGAGCACAATGGCCCACAAGCATGATCAATAGTGTCCAATCCTCGGTCATCATGTCTAAAATATGAAATAAGCACCAATGACCCAAAGGTCCAATATAGTATTACATTGTCAAGGTTTAGTCATTTACTAAATTAAGTGTCACTACATGACGTTCATGTTTACTATGTCAAGCATAAGTCACTAATTCATGAGCATGTAAAACTTGTCATTATCCTATCTAGGATAGTTCACTACTTGTTCAAGTCTCAAATAAGGATTCACATATCCCACTATAACTAAAGGGTTTACTTTCTTATGTCAAATGCAAAGGATTTCACAAGATATTCCCAAGATTCATAATGCATGTTATGCATATGTTTTCTACCAATGCCTCCACTCAAGGAGTAAACAAACTATCATACAAATGATTCAATTCAATTACAGTTATATGCAATTATCCTTCTTATCATTCGCCCAAAGGTGGTAAAATCTCATTCCCTTATATCTAACACATGGAGTGCAATTATCAATCCCTAGATCGAATGCAATGTCACAATATCGAGTACTAGTTATTCAACTAGGTTCAATGCAATAAGTTTAGCTTCATATTGATATTAATATGCACTATGTTACAATGTCACATTTATCTCATCTGCACAAGTATATTATTCATCATGTAAGATAACCATTTTTCTAGCCCACTCACTAGGTACCCTCCCAGGGGTGTATCATCATTCATTCTTTAACATACTTCCTAAGGTTACATAAAAGGAAATCATCATGAAGTGCTATTTAATGCACAAGTCCACATTGTCAGCCTCTACTACATAGAGCATAAATTTTTCTACACATACATGTATGAAGCATGTTTTCATAAATTCTACCATGTCTTAATTAAAATGAATATGCATCAATTTATGTCTTATAACCATAGGGAAGACATAGAGGGAGTTTACCTATTTCGGTGAGGTCAAACCCACCGGATACTCCTCGAACCCTTTCGTTCCTTCGAACGAAATTGTCCACTAAGCTTCTAGCACCCTAAGAGAATTTCTAAGAGGGTTACAAGCTTCAAACCAACAACATTCAAAAATACCCAAAAATCAAGCTTAAATAGGTAGAAAAATACCTTTACCCAAGAAGAACTTGATCAAAGTCCCAATCAAAGCTACAAAGCTTCGAATCCAACCTAAATGAGAGTTCTACAGCCATCAATTTAACCCCAAGGGCAACTAATTAAGAAACCCCAAATAAAATCCTAGTTTTCCCAAAACTAGGTTTTCATCTACAAATCTTGCAAAATTCACAAATATATGTTGCAAGAAGAGTACTAACCTTCAAGAAACCTCCAAATCAAGCTAACTTGAGCTAGAGTTGGAGTTTGATCATCAAACAAGTCCTCTCCTTCTCATCCAAGCCTCCTTCAAGGTCCACCAAACAAGCCACCATGAAGAGGAAGAAGAAAAAAGATCAAATTCCAAATCAAAAGAGGTTTGGGAGAGAAATCTAGAGAGAGAAAAGGAAAAACCTACCTTTTCCTTCTTTCAAGCTCAGCACAAATGGGGTTGTGGGGGAGAAAAGGGATTATATATACAAGTTGTAACAAATCCCAAAAGCCCCTCCAAACACCAAAAATTATTAACTTCACGAACTGCAATTTTTTGCACTGCGCACCGGTACTCGGGCAGGAGTACAGGTACCCGACAATAAACCATGCGCAACCTGAGCCTCTGCCAGGCTATTTTATATACAGCATACCGGTACTCGCCCGATGCACTACTTGTACCCGACTCCAGTACCGGTACTCGGTAACTCAGTACCGGTACCCAGCCCTCTCAGCCCAACCCGAGAGCAGCACCTCTCGGTTCGCACTGGGGTTCCGGTACCTCACCCAGGTACTGGTACTCAGCACCGCAAAACCTAAATTTCTAGATTTTGGTGGTAAGTACTTCTTCTCGCATTCTCGCAATGCGAGTAATGGGTTGGTACTCAGTCAACGACCTACAAAAACAGCAGGAATAGCTCGGAACACTATTCTAACACTGGAATCTTTCTATTTGCTAAAGTTCTACAGGTCTTCTTTAAAGTCATGAGAAAAAAGTTTTCGTACTTGGCCCAGCATTTCGGACGCCTATTTGGCCTGGTTGAGACCGAGTTGAGAGGTCTTATGCTGATCTTTGGTATGAAGTTGGGATCTATAAAGCTATCCAAACTCTCGAGAACCCCTCTTCAAGCCGATAGTCTTTTTCTTACTGTGGCTTTATGTTTTTGATCTCCAATCTCTAATACTTTCTTCTTCAGGGCGAGTCCTTTCACCCCAGCCTTTTTTGATGTGGCGGTAATCATCGGTCTCCGTCCTCGCAGCATCGTTCTATCTATGGCTTACAATCATGATGGAGTGGCAGAGTTTGAGGCCTATCTGGATCTGAAGGTGAACCTTGCTTACACAAAGTTTATGCGGCGGTTCGTAGGTCAGGGCCCCACTCCGATCACCAATAAGGAGCATGCTGCCTTCTTCCTCTACTGGCTCTGCCACAATCTCTTCTGCGAGACCGCTCGCAGAAGATTAATCTAGACTTTGCCTCTATCACTGTTGCGCTGGCCAACGGCGAAAAACTAGCACTCGGCTCTGTAACGACCCAACCCGCCAGCAATAATAACTCGTTGGGCCTAAACACTGGCTCAAAATGCTTAAGCCCGGTTATTATTACTAGTGTCTAAGTGTCTTATATAGTCAATCACATCTCCATTTCTATCTAATGTGGGATTATTGGGGTGTGACAGGCTCCCCCCATTAAGGCCCTAACGTTCTTATCAGTCCAATCACACACATTGTCGAAGATCACCAGGCAATGTGAGACTCGTTTCACTAGCCTTATCATCTAGACCCTGTCATAGCTAGTCACCTTGTCATTCAGACTCCAGCATAGTCTATCACTTTGTCTTTCACACCCTAACTCAGTCGAGACTGACCACACATTTTCGACTAGTGAACCGGTTCTTATACCAAATGTAATGACCCAACATGCCAGCAACAATAAATTGTTGGGCCCAAACACTGGCCCAAAATGCTTAAGTCCAGTTATTATTACTAGTGTGTAAGTCTCTTATATACTCAATCACATCCCCATTCCTATTCGATGGATTTTTGGGGTGTGACAGGTACATACTTCCTCTTTTTTCTCTACCGAGATACCTCTGAGTCGATCAAACCTCTGCCGTCGAAAAATGGCGTGGTAATCGGCTCTAGCTACGGTGTTCTCTGGTTTTTTCAACTTTGCCTGCAGCTCTATTTTTCGACCCTGTGCCAAACCCCCTTGTACTAGATTTGGCTCCTAATTTAGATACATGCATATTAGCCCTTTACTGTCCAAAGCTCCTTACTTCGAGCCAGTCTGTCGATTTTCTATCTTACTTCCAGGTCTTCTACGCCAAGGAACAACGACAATTTATCAGATGGTCCTTTTTTGGAGAGTAATTGATCGGCCCGGTTTGGTTTATTGTTCAATTCAAGGCTGTCTAGAACTAGCAAGCCTCCTCCAATTCCATCGAACATTCTATGATATGGTACTCTTTTTTGGCCCCACCCACGGGATCTTCATGTTAGCCTTAAAACTCGCTCCATGTTGACGCCGAGCTCTGAGGTTTATTGCCCTCTTTACGCAGTGTGTCAATTTGGATTTGTCAAGGCTATCCCGGCTTTATCCAAATTCTTCACGGCCAACACTGCCCGTAACCGTCCTACTACGAATGGAGCAGCCGAAGCAGATTGGCTCTCGACTATGAGAAATCGCCTCAGGCGCTTTTTTATCCCTATTATGAGTTTTCAGTCGAATCACATGGTGTTAGCCGATCTCTACTTTCAGATGCTTGGGAAAGCTTCCGTGAAATTATTTTTTCAGGATGCTTGGGAAAGCTTCTGTGAGATTATTTTTTCTAAGACCTTATCTCACTGCCTCCACAACATCCTTTATACAAAAGGTATTTTATCTTTTTTTTGATTCGATTCTGTTTCTCTTTCTTTCTTTAATTTCTTTTGTTTGCTTTAGTCGGTACTTCTACATGTTAAAAAAGCTGCACCGGACTCTCCAAAACAAAAGAATTCAGGTGAGGATTCCAACAAGGATCTAGAAGTCTGTAGCACACTGGACTTTTGCAAATTGCGAGGTTCGAGTGTTTGATGTGTGCTCTGAACTTTTCCACACTTGGTGGAAGGCCGTAGATGGTATTCCGGCCTAAAAGTTCGATCTCTAGAGTTTTGACTTAGTTCTGAGAGTTTTCACTCTCGGGGACCGGTCCCTGATATGAGAGACCGGTCCCTTCAGTTCAGTGTTGCGCAGCTAGCGAGGCAACCGGTCCCTGGCAGGCGAGACCGATCCCCGAGCGCGTCTGTGCGGGGAGAGACCGGTCCCGTGCGGGGAGAGACCGATTCCCGAACGTTGGATTTTCG
The DNA here is from genome assembly GCF_001540865.1 of Ananas comosus. Taxonomy (NCBI): domain Eukaryota; kingdom Viridiplantae; phylum Streptophyta; class Magnoliopsida; order Poales; family Bromeliaceae; genus Ananas; species Ananas comosus. The sequence continues at coordinate 6,343,317 of NC_033627.1, forward strand.
AGGCAGGCTGAGAGACCGGTCCCAAGTCGGGGAGACCGGTCCCTCTGGGTGAAAACTGTCCAGACCGGGCTGATGTGAATTTGAGTTTTTGAGGGGCTTTTCTGGATTTTGTTGCATTAGATGGTCTATATGGCCCTTCCACTCTCTTCCCTCCTCATTTCTCCCCTTCACACCAATTCTAGAGAGAGAAGAAGAGAGGGAGAAGAAGAGAAAGAAGAAGGAGAAGGATAGGATCTTGCTTGGAGGCCTTGGAGCATCATCTTCTTCCTTATTTTTCACCTTTGGGGGACTTAGAGCTTGCTTTTGAAGCTTGGTGGTGGACCAATCTTCAACCCTTGAGGATCTTGGACTTGGTTTGGAGCTTCTTAGAGGTATGTGACTAGTTCTTCTCCTCTAGATCCTAGTTTTGAAGCTTTTTGTTTGATGAAACCCTAAATTGGGATTCTAAGGTTAGATTTGGGGCTTTTCAGTTTTGAGGGCCTTGAAACCTAATTGATGGGTTTGGAACCTTTATTTAGGTTGAATTTGTTGAACTCTAACTCCCATTTGGAGCTTGAGAGAGGATTTCTTCACTTAGGTGAGTTTTTCTCCACCTTAGCCTATGTTGCTTGTTGATTGAGCTTAGGGTTGATCGTAAGATTTGTTTGACCCTTGTTCCTACATCTTTAGGGTGCTAGGAGACTAGTCGACACCTTCGTCGGGGCTTACGAAGGGTTTCGATATCTTCGGTGGGTTTGACTTCATGAAAATGGAGCAAAATGGCCCTTATGCTTTCTAAACTCTTCGTAAAGTCTTTTTAAGAGCAAATCCATGTTAAACATGATTTATGTGAATTTTAGAACACTTGAAATGCATGCTTTATGTATCATGAAATTGCACTCTATATAGTAGAGCTATATGTGTAGACTGCATGCATTATGAAGGGTAGTTGACCTTGCAAGTTGAGAACATGTCTCATATGTTTGAAATGAGTAGAATTATGTATTCAGAATATAAATGCCATGCTTGGACTCATCGAACAATAGTGTCATAAAGGGGCACTTGAAACTAGTAAATTATGAAAATGTAACATAGAGACATAGTGATAGGCCATCGGACATCGACTATATTCCATGTTAGAGACATGACGACATAGTGATAGGCCTCTGTGACATTCGATATATTCCATGTTTTAGACATGAGGACTTGGTACTTGAGACAGATTTATACGCATGCTTGCCATTGTGCTCATTCGCACATACTTGTGAGGGTCGCTCCCTACAAGCTGGCACTCCGGAGTTGGCCATCGCGATACGTTCGCCATGCGGGACTGGGCGCCGAAGTGGATTGCCGTGGGAAAGGCTCATTCGTAGGATGGGGATGTTGACTACCACGGGGCCATTAGGCACGGTAAAGCCAGACATCCTTCGGATGGGTCTTATGCCAGACAGCCTTCGGATGGGTCTTATCAAAGTTGAACTATAAACAATTAAAGTGACAAGTGGACATTGATTAGAATAGTAAACAATGACATCTTTACTATTTACATTGTGGACATTGGATTAGTTGCATACTTAGGCATTTGCATGTTGGATACTCTTGTGCACGTACTTGTAGTAATTGCCTTCTTACTTATGCAAATCATACTAAGTAGAGATATCATGGTTGAATAGTATTCATATTTATTTCCTAATTGTTCTTATCGCTTTGGCTTACACTTGTACACTGACCCACTTTTGTAGTTTTGGGCCTAGTGGCGCATTTCACTGAAGTCAGTAATTGACCACTGGAAACTATTATTCAATAGTTCTCACGCCCCTGTTTCCTTTTCAAAGCCTTCGGGACCGGCGGAGGCACGGGATCGTGGCAAGGGTGTCGCGTAGCTAGCTCGGAGAGAGTTCGTTTTGAGATAGGTGGTTACTCCTTCTTTGTTTGTGTTAGAGAGAGGGAGAGATTTTGCACCATGTATAGAGAGACCACCTTGTATTCAGTTTAGCACTTGTTATGGGACTCATTTTGTTTTATCTTATGTTTTACTTAGTGGTTGCTCTATTTACCGCTTTATTTTAGACGCCTTATATGTTTTTGACGTACGGCGGGTCTGAACACGCGCCGGGCGGGCTTCCGCTAGATCCCAAGGGGTGACAGATTAGTTTGGTATCAGTGCCTAGGGTTGAGTCTTAGTGGACCTAGCAAACCTTAGGGCGGTTGGACTATAGGAATAGGCTCGTGAGAGACGAGGTCTATTTGACATGTAAGCGAAAGTATCTCGATTGGGTATTTTGGATAACTGTAGGAAGCAGAGTTGAATCGAAGTGTATAGCTCCTAACTTCGCGGAGGGTTACGTTGGCTGCTGACAACGTAATATCGGGAGTTAGTAGTGAAGCACACTTCCTTACTTTCGCTTGATTTGGGTATTGTCTATTTTGAGCGGGGATGCGATAGCGTAGGTTTGCTAACTTACGCTTTTATGGTGTTGTAGTGCGATGCCGATCACACGCTCCCAATCTGCCGGAGCGGATAACGCGGAGAATCTGGAGGAGGTCGAGACCTCCGCTACCTCCGGATCCAGCGAGGTCCGTGAGCTGAGGAGCCAGCTGGCGACTCTCACCGGCTTGGTGATGCAGCAGGTAGAGGCGGCCCGACAGCAGATTGATGCGGCGCGCCGATAGGAGGCACGGATGAAGCGCCTGGAGGACCTTCTTCTACAGCAGGCGGCGGCTTCCAGGGAGACCCAGGCCCCTACACTGCCAGCACCAGTTGTAGATGTGGCACCGAGAGCACCGTCCCTTGCGCCTAGTTCGTCGCGTGCGACGCCCGTGGCCGCGCCTCAGGAGGAGGCTTTGGCGGCGCCACCTATTCAGGCACCCCCGATTGGAGCCGTTTTCCCCGTGTTGGTTGAGGGGGCAGAGCGGGACCGACTGATGGAACGCCTTAATGAGTTCAGGAAGTGCAACCCCACGATTTTCGATGGTGAGAAGGTCGATTACTGGATCGTGGAAAAGTGGTTGATGCACATGGAGAAGCTCTTCCGCGACACCTTCGTGGAGGAGAGGGATCGAGTTTGGCTCGCCACACACCATCTGGACGGCGAGACCTATCGTTGGTGGTTGTATCTCCAGGAGAACCCCAGCATTGATTTGGCAGCTATCATGTGGAAGAAGTTCAAGGAGCTTCTACTGGCGCACTACTTCCCGACTAGCGTCAAGCACAAGATGGAGCAGGATCTGCGCAACTTGCGCCAAGGTGATCGGACTGTGGCCGAGTACGAGCGGGAGTTTTCTCGGCTTCTGCATTGTGTGCCCTTCGTCGTGCGGGACGACGAGGACAAGGCCCGCATCTTCGAGCAAGGGTTGCGATCGTCGATCTTCCGGTTTGTGCAATCCTCTAACCTCCAAACCTACCGGGAGGTGGTGGACCATGCGCTCATAGTGGAGAGCGACGCAGCGGAGGTCCAGGAGCGACGAGAGGCGTTGGACAAAGGTAAGGCCAAGAGGCCTGCGGCTGAGGGTGCGAGCCAGACGCACTCTAGGAGGCCGCCGAAGCATCCTAGGAGCCAGCAGCATGGACGCGGCTCAGCAGCGCAACGAGGAGGATCTGACCGACGTCGGCCCTCCCCGTGTGTGATCTGTGGTAGTCCTCATCACCCATCGCAGTGTCCGCAGCGGGCGGGCAGGTGCTTCCAGTGTGGCCAGGAGGGCCACGTGCGGACTGAGTGCCCGAGAGGTTCTTCACCGGCACCGTCGACTGCGTCGGCACTGGCTCTACCAGCCGCCAGCCACGGGACTCCTTCAACACAGTACCAGCCTGGGCGGCCACCCGTCCAGCGCCAGAGCGAGGGATTTCGGCAGGCCCTGAGTGGGCATCTGTATGACGCTAAGACTTAGAAGGCGGCAGCAGCCGAGGATGTGGTTGCAGGTATCATTTTACTTGATGGCATTAGAGTTCGTGCTTTATTTGATACCAGTGCATCGCATTCATTTATAGATCGGCTGTTTGCCGAGTTACATGGCATCCCTTTGGTTTCTTTGTTGCATCCGGGACATGTTGTAGTACCCGACCACACTCTGGATATTAGAGAGTATTGCCCTAGTTGCCCCGTTCGAGTAGGAGATTGGATCATGCCCGTAGATTTGCTAGCCCTGCGAAAGCTAGGGGATTTCGATGTGGTCTTGGATATGGATTGGCTAACCAAGTATTATGCCACAATAGATTGGAAGAGTCACACGGTTACTTTTAGAGAATCGGGACAGACTGAGGTTGTGTTTAGAGGATGCCGGAGTTCGCTTTTTGCGATGTCGATCAGCTCGTCTCGAGCTAGGCAGCTGATCAGTCAAGGATGTGTAGCCTACTTGGCTAGTGTTGTGTTGAGGGGCGAGGATGACACCCCTAGGATTGAGGATATCTCAGTGGTACGGGAGTTTCAGGATGTGTTTCCAGCGGGGTTACCGGGTATGCCACCCGATAGGGAGATCGAGTTTGTGGTAGATCTCGTTCCTGGAACTACCCCAATCTCGAAGGCACCCTATAGGATGGCACCGGCGGAACTGAAGGAGCTGAGGGCACAGCTACAAGATTTGTTGGACAAAGGCTTCATTCGACCAAGCGTCTCGCCTTGGGGAGCACCAGTTTTGTTCGTCAAGAAAAAGGACGGATCACTTCGCCTGTGCGTCGATTATCGTGAACTTAATAAAGTCACGATCAAGAATAAGTATCCGTTGCCGAGGATCGACGACTTGTTTGATCAGCTTCAAGGATCGTGTGTGTATTCCAAGATAGACTTACAGTCAGGATACCACCAACTAAAGATCAAACTCGAGGATGTATCGAAGACCGCTTTCAGAATACGTTATGGATATTATGAGTTCACAGTGATGCCGTTCGGGCTTACTAATGTCCCAGCAGCTTTTATGGATCTGATGAACCGTGTCTTCAAGCCTTACTTGGACAGATTTGTCGTGGTGTTCATTGACGACATTTTGGTTTATTCCCGAAGTGACACAGATCACGAGGAACATCTGAGGCTTGTACTTCAAATGCTACGGGAAAAGGAGCTTTATGCCAAGTTGAGAAAGTGTGAATTTTGGCTTCAAGAGGTATCCTTCCTTGGACATTTGATATCGGGATCGGGTATAGCCGTGGATCCTAAGAAGATTGAAGCAATCAAGGATTGGTCGAGACCGACGAGCGTTACGGAGATACGGAGCTTCCTTGGATTGGCCGGTTACTATCGGAGGTTTGTTGAGGGGTTCGCTAAGCTATCTACTCCCCTCACAAGGCTCACGCATAAAGGTGTCAAGTTCATTTGGAATGATGCATGCGAGAGAAGCTTCCAAGAGTTGAAGCAAAGATTGACGACCGCCCCGATCCTGACCCTACCTGTTGCTGGAGCAGGGTATGTGGTTTATAGCGATGCATCTCTTAACGGATTGGGCTGTGTGTTGATGCAGGGTGGCAAGGTGATCGCGTATGCTTCGCGCCAACTGAAGGAAAATGAAAAGAATTATCCTACGCACGATTTGGAGTTGGCGGCCGTAGTCTTCGCATTGAAGTTATGGCGCCACTACTTATATGGTGAGCGGTGCGAAGTATATACGGATCACAAGAGTTTGAAATATTTGTTTACTCAGAATGAGTTGAACTTGAGGCAGCGCAGATAGTTGGAGCTACTCAAGGATTACGATTTGACTATTCTTTACTACCTGGGCAAGGCTAACGTGGTGGCGGATGCGCTAAGTAGGAAATCAACTGAAAACATAGCGATGCATGTTGTTACACAACCGCAGTTGATCGAGCAAATGAAGCGGTTGGAGTTGGAGGTGGTGACTCCGGACACACCTTTGCGATTGATGACCTTAGTAGCGCAACCTATACTCTTGGATAGAATTAAAGAGAAGCAAGCTTCCGATATGGAGTTGCAAAAGGTTAAAGGTAAAATGATTAATGGTTGCATCGGCGACTTCCTTGTGGATGACCAAGGATTGATGCGTTTCCGTGGGCGGATTTGTGTACCGGCGGAATCAGGAATTAAAGAGGATATTCTTCAATAAGCGCACCGAGCGCCCTATGCTATACATCCGGGCGGCACCAAGATGTACAAGGACTTAAAGTTGCTTTATTGGTGGCTCGGGATGAAAAAGGACGTTGGCGAGTTTGTAGCTCGTTGTCTAACTTGCCAACAGGTAAAGGCTGAGCATCGATTACCCTATATGGGTGATCGTGGATAGGTTGACGAAGTCAGCGCACTTCATACCTATTCATACTACTTGGACCAGAGAGAAGCTCGCACAAGTGTACCTTGATGAGATTTTGTGACTTCATGGAGTGCCTACATCGATAGTATCGGATCGAGACACTCGGTTTGTGTCTCACTTTTGGAGGAGTCTGCAGGACGCCTTGGGCACCCGACTGGACTTCAGCACTGCTTTCCACCCTCAGAGTGACGGGCAGTCGGAGCGCACCATCCAGACTTTAGACGATATGCTCCGAGATTGTGTGATAGACTTCTAGGGAGGATGGTCGCAGCATCTACCGACGGTGGAGTTTGCTTATAACAACAGTTATCAAGCAAGCATCAAGATGGCGCCCTTCGAAGCACTTTATGGACGGAAGTGTAGATCGCCACTTCATTGGAGTGAAGTTGGTGAGAGATTGGCATTAGGCCCTGATGTGTTCAAGGAAGCTGAGGACAAGGTTCGAATTGCTCGGGAGCGACTTGTGACGGCGCAGAGTAGACAGAGGAGCTATGCCGACCGACGACGGCGAGACTTGGAGTTCCAAGTTGGAGACCATGTTTTCTTGAAGGTCTCGTCGACTAGAGGGATCAAAAGATTTGGGATTCGGGGTAAGTTGAGTCCATATTTTATTGGACCGTATGAGATCTTGGAACGTGTAGGTCCGGTAGCGTATTGACTTGCTCTACCACCGAACCTATCTGGCGTGTACAACGTCTTTCATGTATCGGTCCTTCGGAAGTATGTCTTCGAACAGACTCACGTGTTGGATGCTATACCTGTGGAGTTACGGGACGACTTGAGCTTCGAGGAGCAACCAGTGAGGATTTTGGCTCGCGAGGTGCGGAAACTACGGAATCGGGATATTCCGTATGTGAAGGTCCTTTGGAGCAACCACGGGAAGCGGGAGGCCACGTGGGAGCTAGAGAGTGCGCTGCGGGAGCGCTATCCCCATCTTTTTCAGATGGAGCTTTGAGGTATGTTGTGGTTTTGAGTTTCGCGGACGAAACTCCTTTTTAGGAGGGGTGAATGCAGCACACTGGACCTTTGCAAATTGCGAGGTTTGAGTGTTTGATGTGTACTTCGAACTTTTCCACACATGGTGGAAGGCCGTAGATGGTATTCCGGCCTAAAAGTTCGATCTCTAGAGTTTTGACTTAGTTCTGAGAGTTTTCACTCTCGGGGACCGATCCCTGATATGAGAGACCGGTCCCCTCAGCTCAGTGTTGCGGCAGCTGGCGAGGCAACCGGTCGCTGGCAGGCGAGACTGGTCCCTGAGCGCGTCTGCGCGGGGAGAGACCGGTCTCGTGCGGGGAGAGACCGGTTCCCGAACGTTGAATTTTCGGGGCAAGCTGAGAGACCGGTCCCAAGTCGGGGAGACTGGTCCCTCTGGGCGAAAACTGCCCAGACCGTGCTGATATGAATTTGAGTTTTTGAGGGGCTTTTCTGGATTTTGTTGCATTAGATGGTCTATATGGCCCTTCCACTCTCTTCCCTCTTTATTTCTCCCCTTCACACCCATTCTAGAGAGAGAAGAAGAGAGGGAGAAGAAGAGGAAGAAGAAGGAGAAGGAGAGGATCTTGCTTGGAGGCCTTGGAGCATCATCTTCTTCCTCATTTTTCACCTTTGGGGGACTTGGAGCTTGCTTTTGAAGCTTGGTGGTGGACCAATCTTCAACCCTTGAGGATCTTGGACTTGGTTTGGAGCTTTCTTGAGGTATGTGACTAGTTCTTCTCCTCTAGATCCTAGTTTTGAAGCTTTTTGTTTGATGAAACCCTAGATTGGGATTCTAGGGTTAGATTTGGGGCTTTTTAGTTTTGAGGGTCTTGAAACCTAATTGATGGGTTTGGAACCTTTATTTAGGTTGGATTTGTTGAACTCTAACTCCCATTTGGAGCTTGAGAGAGGTTTTCTTCACTTAGGTGAGTTTTTCTCCACCTTAGCCTATGTTGCTTGTTGATTGAGCTTAGGGTTGATCGTAAGATTTGTTTGACCCTTGTTCCTACATCTTTAGGGTGCTAGGAGACTAGTCGACACCTTCATCGGGGCTTACGAAGGATTTCGGTATCTTCGGTGGGTTTGACTTCATGAAAACGGGGCAAAATGACCCCTATGCTTTCTAAACTCTTCGTAAAGTCTTTTTAAGAGCAAATCCATGTTAAACATGATTTATGTGAATTTTAGAACACTTGAAATGCATATTTTATGTATCATGAAATTGCACTCTATATAGTAGAGCTATATGTGTAGACTGCATGCATTGTGAAGGGTAGTTGACCTTGCAAGTTGAGAACATGTCTCCTATTTTTGAAATGAGTAGAATTATGTATTCATGAATATAAATGCCATGCTTGGACTCATCGAACAATAGTGTCATAAAGGGGCACTTGAAACTAGTAAATTATGAAAATGTAACATAGAGACATAGTGATAGGCCATCGGACATCGACTATATTCTATGTTAGAGACATGACGACATAGTGATAGGCCTCTGTGACATTCGATATATTCCATGTTTTAGACATAAGGACTTGGTACTTGAGACAGATTTATACGCATGCTTGCCATTGTGCTCATTCGCACATACTTGTGAGGGTCGCTCCCTACAAGCTGGCACTCCGGAGTTGGCCATCGCGATACGTTCGCCGTGCGGGATTGGGCGCCGAAGTGGATTGCCGTGGGAAAGGCTCATTCCTAGGGTGGGGATGTTGACTACCACGGGGCCATTAGGCACGGTAAAGCCAGACAGCCTTCGGGTGGGTCTTATGCCAGACAGCCTTCGGGTGGGTCTTATCAAAGTTGAACTATAAACAATTAAAGTGACAAGTGGACATTGACTAGAATAGTAAACAATGACATCTTTACTATTTACATTGTGGACATTGGATTAGTTGCATACTTATGCATTTGCATGTTGGATACTCTTGTGCACGTACTTGTAGTAATTGCCTTCTTACTTATGCAAATCATGCTAAGTAGAGATATCATGGTTGAATAATATTCATATTTATTTCCTAATTGTTCTTATCGCTTTGGCTTACACTTGTACACTGACCCACTTTTGTAGTTTTGGGCCTAGTGGCGCATTTCACTAAAGTCAGTAATTGCCCACTGGGAACTATTATTCAATAGTTCTCACGCCCCTGTTTCTATGTTTCCTTTTCAGAGCCTTCGGCACCGGCGGAGGCACGGGATCGCGGCAAGGGTGTCGCGTAGCTAGCTCGGAGAGAGTTCGTTTTGAGATAGGTGGTTACTCCTTCTTTGTTTGTGTTAGAGAGAGGGAGAGATTTTGCACCATGTATAGAGAGACCACCTTGTATTCAGTTTAGCACTTGTTATGGGACTCCTTTTGTTTTATCTTATGTTTTACTTAGTGGATTATAGTTCTATGTTCTTCTCCATGATGTAGCACTTCGTTGTATTTTGCTCTGATACACTTAGATGCTTTCTTTTTATTGCTCTATTTACCGCTTTATTTTAGACGCCTTGTATGTTTTAGACGTACGGCTGGTCTGGACACGCGCCGGGCGGGCTTCCGCTGGTTCCCGAGGCGTGACAAAGTCACGCCTCGCCCCTCGACGGTATATTTCGCTTCTCATGGTATATCTATTCTCATTGTACTTTCGGTTTGTTTTTATTCTTTTCAGCCGGTATGTGTTCCTGATCCATTGGCCTAGCTACTCGACAAGCAACCAATCGAATTCGTCTTCTTAGCTCCTCCGCTGCAGCAGAAGTGGCGAAAATCGATTACGATAAGAATTCACTCTCATCCTTCCTTGCATCGGCTGAAGGCATGCTGTCTGTGGAGGAGCCGATTATTGGTATTATGCCTTCGACTCAAACTACTGTTTCAACCGAGAAGGTATTCAAGTCAGTCCCGATGAGAACCATCTTGAACCACCTCCTGCTGAGGAAGTCCTACAGTAGTCGATTCCTGCCGAAGAAGGCTAGAAACAAATTCCGTCATCGGCCGAGGTAAATACTTAACCTATATTGATTGATTCTCCTTCTCCTTCTTTCTTTTCAACTGGATCACCTCTATTATCCCTGTCGGTCGAGCAGTCAAAGAAGATAGCCTCCGATAAGGCTATGGTAAAGATCTCGCCTGCTTGATTTGCCAAAGCACTTTAGAAGGCGCTTTTTTGCAGTAAGAGGCGAGCTCGTTGAGAAGCTCGCCTGGAAAAAAACAAGAAGAAGAGAGAAGATGAAAAGAACAAGAAAAAAAGAATGAAGAGGAGAAGAAGAAATATGGAGAGGAGTAGAAGATAAAAGGGGAAAAGAAAAAAAGAGGAAGGAGATGAACTGGGATGAAAGAGGGGATTAGACCAACCTCCCCTAGGGAACCTTCAATCAAAGCTTCGACTCAGTCATCGCGCTGACATCTGGAGACACAACGTCTGCCAGCAAGTCGATGGATGTTCTGGCAGTCTCTCTCTCAGAGCTGGCTGCTTCGAGCCCCAAATCTACTGAAGAGGAGGACCTTTCCATTGCTATGTTAGCCGAGACCCAACATAAGTTGGATGAATGCGTACATTTGTATAGAAGTGGTCTTTCTATTTGAGCTCGAAGCCTAGTTCAATTTGATCAGCTCGGAGCTCTTCTCATTGACCTCTTGGTTTTGGACCAACCTGACTTATCCCCTTTACGTCAATGTTTTGTGAAGGCTTTGTCCGCGTGCCTCTCTCCTTTCCTAACTTGACAACAAACTCTCTTTATCGAGTACGCCACCCTCGATGCTCATTTTTCATTAGTTGGTTCTTTCAAGATGAAGGTCAGCAAATTAGTGGTTCCTCTAACCAATTGTAACAAGCGGGGTGATACTTTGAGAGATCAAGAATCGGCTTTGTGGATAAAAATTACCAATCTTAAGGAGGAGCTTGCCGAAGCCTAGGGCGTCCTTGCTTGCACATATCAAGAACTTGATTCTCTCCAAGTGCAATAGAAGGCTAAGAGAGTGGAAGGAGCAGCACCTCATGACCAACTCTCCCCTCTCTACAAGCTTCATCCAATGATGAAGTGAAGAAAACGTGGAGGCGATCAAGCCCAGGCGAACTTGGAAGCTGAATGGAATCCACTAAAAGATTTACTGTTATAGTCTTTCAGCTGTTAAGCATCTTTATGCATCGGCTATAATATATCTTGACTTTTAACTTGTTTGTTTTTTTCGATCATATCTTTATACATTTTTTCAACAAAAGGATAGTACTTTCTTAAATATTTTTCATTACTCAGCTTGTTATTTTTCGATCCTTCCAATATTTTTAGAAAGTACGTATTGCCTCTGGCAACTTCGTATATTTGGAAAGGTCCTTCCCAATTTGGAAACTATTTTTCATATAGTTGGCCTTTTCGGCCAATCGACAAAACTTGTTTTACTATTAAACCTCCAGCTTTAAAAGATTTAGTCTTGACTCTTTTGTTGTATACATAACTTACTCGGCTCTAATAGGCTTTTAAATGGTCGAATGGCAATAGCCGAGTTTCGTTGATCTCATCTAGATTTTCATACATCGAGAGTTCGTATTCTCTATGCCACGCCCCACAACCACCAATTTGGTCGGTTTGGGTACGCTAAACAAACGCCAAACAGACAGAATCTCCCCTGTTCGACCAATGCTCAACAAACATCAATCATGTATATTTAGTTGCCCAGATAAAACATAGTCAATATATATGAATCATGCAAGTACAATACAAGCAAGAGCAAGAGAGAAAACTAACTATTACATTCACTTTGCATTTAACCACCATATACATAGATTTGGTTTACAAGTTTCATCTAATGATATATATACATCCACAAGTAACCTCACCAAAAAACATCAAGTCTCTCATATACACATGGCACTCTAATGCAAAGGAGGCTACTAACTAGGGCGCTATGCTCTTACCGTGATCCTCAGCTGGTCCGCTCGTGCTAGGCCCTATAACAAAGTGGGATGAGAACTAACAAAAGTTCCCAGTGGGTTCGGCAGCCGACTCCGCCGATTTTCTCACTAGGTCTAAGTAGGCATAAGTAGAGATATAAACAGGGTAATTAAATCTGCTATCATAGTAATGAAATCTACTATCATGCTACTATGCCTCAACAATATGATATGAATGAAGTATCCATTATGCTCATGATGCATGCCATTCATATACTTATCACCCAATCATCTTGGCTAACCATAAGGTTATGCCCCGACCAATAGGTGAGGAGACTCTGCGCTACCCACACCCGAGACCGTCTGCTGGGTAGGTACGTTAACTCATCATGTGATAACTCTGGAGCTCACTGCTTTGGTGGAGCGACCACCGCCAAGCTCAAAACAGACTAAGTGAGTATGATCCAATCCTCTCAACTCGAGGATACCCTACCAACTAGGGTTAACAACAACTCGGGAAACCATCTATCCCAATATTCATGTCATAGTATCACTACTACACTAGTTCCAAATGCCACTCTTTTATGTCATTTACTTGTTCAAGTTCATCACTTGTTCTTAGCACTATAGGATTCCATGTCAAGACTCAATCCTTATGCATCCACTAGATCATGTGTCCAACTCACAATTTCTATTTCTACCATAGAAGCATGCAAGGAATTGAAGTACAACTAACCACATATCCTACAATGCATGATATTACATATAAACATATATGTTCAACAATAACAACTCAGACATAAAAGGAAATTCGATTATTTCGGATAGCACCCCCCACCTCTTGGTGATGCCGAGATGCGAGAACCCAAGCCTCGCACGATGATAGGGCATCTGATTCGATAATCGACTCCGTTAGACATAATCTATACTATTGAAACTATTTAAAACTCAAATTTTATAATTTTTCGACATCATTCACTAAGTGCTCAAAATGTCTCAACAATGGCTATTTTAACGGTCGATATGATACGTTTTTAAGTTCAATGGTGTAAAAAATAATCTAAATTATATGAAACTTTAATAAAAAATTCTATTTAACATCAATAGTAAGAACAATACTCGTTATTTGAAATTTGAGTGTTTTACCACCGTATTTTAAGAGATTTTTATTTTCAGCCGTTCATTTTGAAACTGCTCGTTCATTAGACAAAAGAACTCAAAAAATTATGAAATTTAATTTCTAAATAGTTCTAATAGCGTAGATCATGATAACCGAACCGATTGCCGAATCGGATATCCCATTATCGATAACAACTTAAAAGCTCGGGCTCTCCGTACTTTCGAAAGCATAAGTGCCTAGCTCTATGTGTATATATAGAATTGCGTTGTAATACTATTAATAGTATTAATAATTAACTAATTAATAATTAACTAATTTAATAATAAAATATTAGCTAAATTAATAATTATTTATTAGTGTGTTTATTTAATTACTAATATCTTTATTGATTAATAGGAAAAATATTCGGGAACTCACGAACTACAAGGATATCCTCGAGTCCCGATACCGTCGTAGGCACCTCTCGATGCCGTCATAGGCACCTCTACTACCATCGCTAAGAAAGCGATACATCCTCGACTCATCAGCTGTCTAGCCCTTGCTGAAGAGATCCAAGTGGCAAACAACATACTCCTGCAGTCTCTGACGGTGAACTCCTCCTGGCCTGGCTCGTGAAACGTCACTGTCCTAGCTCTACAGTGGATCGTCGCATAATACCGAGCCAGCCAATCCATGCGAAGCACTACATCAAAGTCCTGCAACTGCCCTGAGACCAACAGGTCTGCAAGCATAATCCAAGAGCCCAACTGCACTGGACAAGCCCAACAACACTCCGCCAGATATAAAATATGGTCGGAAATCTGCACATCTCGTGCATACAACAGTGGCCCTATCTCTAGTCCATACAATGATACAAATACTCGACTAATAAAAGAATGTGATGCACCAGTATCAAATAAAGTACGAGCTGTAATACCAGAAATCAAAATGATATCTCCCACCACACGGTCTGCTGCCGTGGAGTCCCCAACTTGAGCTGCATATACTCTGCCACTCGATGTCTGCTGTTGCCGCTCACTGTACCGCGGCACTGAAGCTCTGTTAGCCTGGCTGTAGCTCGGTAGTGCTCCAAAGGTCTGCGGAGGTACCGGCAGGGCCGACGCCGTCGAAGGTGCTGGTGCTGGTGCTGCTGCTCAGGGACAAGCCGCTCGTAGATGCCCTGGCTGTCCACAACCAAAACACCGGCCCTCTCTCAGCTCACAATAACGAGGCCAGTGCGGTCCCCTACAAATAACACACTCTGGAATCCCCTGCTGCTGTCGCTGCTGACGAGATCCCTCGGACCGCTGTCGCCTCGAAGACCCACGACCCTGAAAACGTGATCGTTGAGGCCTCGGCGGATGCCTTCTATTGGTCTGTCCTCCGTCATCTAGAACCGGACGCTTCCTGTCCTGACTCTGTCCCGACACCGTGGCTCGCTCACGAACTGATACAGCTCCTCTCTCAACCCACAACGCCTGCTCAATTGACGCATCCAAGGTTCTCAACCTCTACATCTGAACCAAAACAAAGATCCCTGACCTCAGACCTCTCTCATACAAATAGACCTTGTGGGCTCATCCCTGGCTACAAATGCAACACGGTTCAGAAGCCTAGTGAACTCTCGAGTGTACTCCTGAACTGACTGCTCTCCCTGCTGTAGCTTTTTCAGGTCTGCCTCGAGTTTTTCTTCACACTGGTTGAAAAATAGGCCCCGTACAGCATTCCACAAAACTCGTCCCACCTCATCTGTAGAGCCACCAAACGTCGGTTCTGCCGCGTCCTCCTCCACTAGGCATATGCATCATCCGCCAAACAGTGCACTGCCAGATATACCTACTCTCGCTCCGGTATAAACAGATCCTCAAACTGTTTTTCCATCGCACTCACCCATGCCTCTACCACCCAGGGCTCGGTGCGACTACCATTGAAGTGCGGCGGATCAAATCGACAAAAATGAGTGAGCCTCTCTGTCATCCGCTCCTGCTCGGCCTCTGACATCTGTGACGCCTCTCTGGGAGGTGCAACTGGTGCGGTAGGAGCTGTCGCTGGTGGGGGTACGGTTGTGGCTGTTAGTTGTATGCCCTAGAAGCCTATCAGGCTGACGCATTTTATTTTCTATGGGACTATGGGATATATATTTGTACTTAATCTTTATTATTTATATAATTGGGCCTTTTTTATTCCATTTATGTTAAAAGTGTCCATGAATTGTTCTTTGAATTAATAAGATGATAATATGTATTCTCAAGAGTTGAGAATTTGAGATACATATTATTGGTGATTAATTCATAAATGCTCTCAATCGGAGGATCATCATAGGGACGATGATTGATCCGGTAAGATTGATGTGTATGCCGCTTCCCTTTTGGGATGACGAATCTCGAGTTATCGGTGTGGGGACTTTGGAGCGAACATGCAGGTGGTTGTTGGAGAACAAGGGTACTGAGCGTGACCAACTACGAACAGTTACATGGATGTCTACTCATTCGTCAGTAACTGGTTCGATGTTGTAGTGGTACAATTGATTATTAGACTTGAGACACCACGGCCATTCAATGTGAGGCTACTGTAGTTTGACTATGCAATAAACTCTGATCCTAGCCATGGGTCTTAGTAGTATTTGTTGGCTGCAGTCGGTTCATATAAGGAATAGGTGTGTGTTTATAGGTGTAATGCACTGGATCTTGCAAATCGCAAGATTCGAGTGTTTGATCTGTGTGTGGAGCCTTTCCACAATTTTTGGAGGGTCGTTGATAGTGTTCCGACCCCTGGCACGCATCCCGAGGATGTTGGAGTGAGACTTGGCACCAAAATTCCAAAATCGAAATTTTTGGTCAGCTCTCGGGTAGCCTGCAGCCGAGCTTGTACCGGAACAAGACTGGTCTTGTACCGGTACAAGGTTGATGGTTGTACCGGTACAGCCATCGGGCTTGTACCGGTACAGAGCCGCAGACCCCGCGACCCGAGCCTCGGGTTTGCATTTTCGTCGGCCTTGTACCGATACAAGAGCCCGTGTACCGGTATAAGGAGGCAGTTTTTGTGGAGTTTGGTCTGCAGGGGGTTTTTCGCGTTTGTGTCTAATCTATTTAGTACCCACGCCCCTTAGGGCACCTCTTGAGCTCAGATCACAGGGAGGAGAAGGTAGGGCACCCCTCCTCACCATCTCTTTGGATTTCATCCCTTTTTAGCTTGGATTTTGGTGGATTAAACCCTCCTTTTTGCTTCTTTGCTTGTTGGAAGCTTTTCCACCATTGGAGCTTGATCTTGGAGCTTGGGGTGAGGGAGATCTCCACTTTTGGAGGATTTTGATCCTTGTTTGAAGCTTCTTAAAGGTTAATAGCTCATTCTCTTCCTCTAAATTAGACTTTTATTGGCTTCTTTGTGATGAAACCCTAGAATGAGGTTTTAGGGCTTAAATTGGGCATTTTGAATCTAGGGCTTTTGAAGCTAGATTGAGTGGATTAGAGGCTTCCATTTGGTTGGATTGGAAGGGCTCTAGCTCCCTTTTGGAGCTTTAGAGGAGATTTTTGCACTAGAGGTGAGTTTTCCTCGCCTATGCTTGATTAGCTTAATGATTGAGCTAGGTATTGTTCGTTTGGCTCGTTTGACACATGTTTCTATACCTCTAGGGTACTAGGAGACTAGGGGACACCCTCGTGGGAGCGCACGAGGAGTTTCGTTGTCATCGGTGGGTTTGACTTCATGAAAATGGGGCAAAATGGCCCCTATGCCTTCTAAACTTTTTGTAAAGTATTTTTGAATGCAAATTCATGCTAAATATGATTTATGTGAACTATAGAACACTTAACATGCATGCCTCATATATCGTAAAAATTGTACTCCATATAGTAAAGCTATATGTGTAGATTGCATGCATTGTGGGTAGTGCTTGGTTTTGCAAGTTGAGAACATGTCTCCATGCTAGAGTTGAGTGAATTATGCATCATGAACATATTAATGCCATGCTTGGAACTCGTTGAACAAAAGTGTCATCAAGGGGCACTTGAAACTAGTAAACTATTAAACTGCAACATAGAGACATGTTGATAGGCCACTACATATCTGCTACATTCCATGTTAGAGACATGATGACATAGAGATAGGCCATTGAGATACTTGATATATTCCATGTTGTTAGACATGAGGACTTGGTTCTTGAGACGGATCATTGCTTGCTTGCCATTGTGCTCATTCGCACATGCTTGTGAGGGTCGCTCCCTACAAGCCGGCACTCCGGAGATAGCCATCGCGACACATGCTCGCCGTGCGGGATTGGGCGCCGAAGTGGATTGCCGTGGGGGAGGCTCATCCCTAGAGTGGGGATGTTGACTACCACGGGGCCATTAGGCACGGCGCAGGCCAGACAGCCTTCGGGTGGGTCTTATATGATTGGGACTTAGTGACAGAACGTGCTATGTGAACTTTAAAACTATTAAAGTGGACTTGGACTAGAATAGTAAACAAAGACATCTTTACTATTTTGGATTGAGAACATTGGATTGGTTGCATTCCTACGTTTATGCATGTCATACACATCCATGTACATTCATGATATAGTTGCTTTATTACTTATGCTAATTATGCTAAATAGAGATATCAGGTTGTAGTAAGTTACATTTTTACTTACCTTTCGCTTTTCTACTTTTATAGTCACTGACATCTTTTGTAGCTTTGGGCCTTGTGGTGCACTCACTGAAGTCAGTAATTGCCCACTGGGAACTATTTTTAATAGTTCTCACGCCCCTGTTTTATGGTTTACTTTTCAGAGCCTTCGGCACCGGCGGAGGCACGGGATCGCGGCAAGGGGATCGCATAGCTAGTTAGCGAGGAGGGGTTCTTTGCCTAGGTGGTTTACTCTTTCCTTTTGTAGTAGAGAGAGAGAGTGAGAGGTTTTTGTATCCATGTATAGAGACCACCTATGTATCTACCTATAGCACTTGTATTTGAGATTTCCTATTGTACTTACCTTATGTCTTATTTAGTGGATTTACAGTTTTACCCTTATCCTTTGTTGTAGCATTTAGACATTTATTATGCTCTGATACTCCTAGATGTCTTTTTTTATTGCTTTTATTATTGTTGTTTTTAGACTTATATGTTTTAGACGTATGGCGGGTCTGGGCACGCGCCGGGCGGGCTTCCGCTGGGTCCCGGGGCGTGACAATAGGGGATCTATCCCTCTCGGTAGAGAGATAATTAGTTGTATACTATTTGTAAGGCAAAGCTCAGAAATCCTCGATCGGGGTAATATGGTGTATGGAAAGAGGTTTCCAATAGTAACCATAAGAGCTTCTGTCCTATCAAATTTGTCATATGACGGGTGAAGGGGTTTGACGAATATTCCATGACCTCCACTCAGTTGGAACTATGCGATAGGAGGATTGTATTGTACGGTAACTGCACCTAGAGGTTCAGTTCGACATTCACTTCTGACTGGATTGCCATTACATGTTGCTAGGCATCACTGGTGGAATGTGGGAACCAATAGAAATAATTATAGATAATTAATTATTTTATAAGGTGGAATCAAAAGAGTTTGAGCCATCGAAATGAGTTTTGATGACAGGTAGTGAGATCGCATCATATCTCACTACCTGTCACGCCCCAATTCCCGGCAATTTGGTCGGGTTCGGGTCACGTCAACAGACGCCGAACGGACAGAGCCTCCTCTGTCCACCCAAGGCTTAAAACATGTATAATAAAGCAATTAAACAATGGGATTAGCACTTATACAAGGCTTGCACGAGGGAAAGCAACAACGGAAGCGAAAGCATTAAGCTAATACATTCAACCATACATAATACTTGATTGCTTTTGCACCAAATAAAAGTAAACTGAACTATTACATTTCTTGCTTTCATTCATAATTCTTTACATTTAGCTACTTCACCAAATTACATAATTGTTATCAATCTTTCAACTTTCTAAATCAACAAAAGGAGTTGACACATGTAAACAAAAAGGGAAATGACTACAAAATGTGAAATAGTCCCGGTGGCCGCCATCTACGGCGCTAAACCTTTGCCACGGTCCTCCGCCGCCCCGCTCGTGTTAGGACCTGTAGGGTTAGTGGTGTGAGAACTACAACGAAGTTTCCAGTGGGTTCGGCATCCGACCTCGCCGACTTACCCACTAGGTCTACCCAGGCATAAGTATTTCAAGGAAAGAAAGTAACCAGTACTAATGCATCTAATACTATGCCTGCAGAAGAATGTCAGTGGATATGTGTAAACAACATTCTATAGTATGTGTCACGCCCCAATCCCCGCCTATTTGGTCAGGTTCGGGTCACGTCAACAGACGCCGAACGGACAGAGCCTCCCCTGTCCGCCCAAGGCCCTAACAACATGTATAAATAAGCAATCAACAAGAGATTTGCATATATAATACAAGGCTTGCACAAGGGCAAGCAACAACGGAAGCGAAAGCTCTAAGCTAAATATACAACATACATGATATTTGATTAAATTTAAACCAAATACAAGTAAATAAAACTATTACATTCCATTCATCCATCATATCTTTTTTTTTTATATTTAGTTATCCACCAAATACATGATTGTTTGTAGCTTGAAGCTCTAAATCAACAAAGTAAAGATGATACATGTATACCAAAAAGAAAAATGACTACAAAATGTATAAAGTCCTGGGGGCCGCTATCTACGGCGCTATACCCTTGCCTCGGTCCTCGGCCGCCCTGCTCGTGCTAGGACCTGTAGGGTTAGTGGTGTGAGAACTACAACAAAGTTCCCAGTGGGTTCGGCATTTGACCTCGCCGACTTACCCACTAGGTCTATCCAGGCATAAGTATTTCAAGGAAGGAAAAGTAACCAGTACTAATGCATCTAATACCATGCCCGCAGAAGGATGTCAGTGGATACATATACTCAATGCAATAATGAAAATGCATGCATTCTCAAATCATAAAAAAGCTATGGCTCTTACCCAATCTTACCGGTTAATCTTGTTAACCCCAATAACTCACAACCCAAAATTCCTTAATAATGGGAGACTCGAACCTCCCTAGGGACCGTCATCTGGGGGGACTTTACCACGCCCAGTGGTGACCAACTCCGGAGCGCACCGCCCGAGGGGGAGCGACCTCCCTCAAGGCAAGACGTATCGTGAGTATCGATCCAATCCTCAACTTGAGGATTCATAGCCACTAATCATAATGCCGGTGTCATGATAGGTCTCTACCTATTCATTCTTGCCACTCTCTAGGCTATACTTGTGATGATGCCTTAATTAGTTAAACTATGTTTAACAGTTCATCTCTCAATGCCAATCTTGTTTCTATGTCAATGTCACCTTTGTTTTCTATTGTCCATGTCCAAACCTCATATTCACACATCTTGAGGGTCCTACCACACATGTCCAGTTTTGGTTCTATCATTCTCTATGTTCAACTACGTTAGAAGCATATAAATGAAAGCAACCAAGTTTTACATGTATCTACCCTACTATGCATGAATGGTTATATATAGATATATGCTCAATAAAAGGAAACAGACATAGAAGGGAATCCAACGATTCCGGCGTGCACCCCCCACCTCTAATGGTCGTGTGGGTGTGGAATATGAAGACTCCCGGACGCTACGAACGCCGGCTCCGCGTCCTATAACCAAATTAGTGCCCCAATAGGCCGTTTATACATGAACTATACTTAAATATTTTCGTAACGTTGAACGGAGTTATCCAACGTGTTTATTTGACCCCCAATTAGGTTTCTACGAGGTCAATTTGTCCCCGAAAAATTCTAGGGCAAAAGCCCTAAATTTGAGCCCTAACAATGTCATTTTGGGCACTTCTCCTAGATTGATCTTGTTGCTAAGCAAAAGATAGCTTAGAATCACTTAGGAAGCATTCTAATAAGGTTTCCAAGCTTTTGGAACCAACCCTAGGGCTTCTATGATGAACCCTAATCATCCACCATGAGAGCACTTGAGCTTTCATGGGTTCCATGGAGTTCAAGGCCTTTAGAAGGTTCCCAAGGCTAAAAACAACCCAAAACTCCAAATCTTAGGGATCAAAACCAAACCCTAGGTTCATTTATACCAAAAACTCACCGTAGCCCAAGCTCCTCCAAGTCCTTCTTGTAGGAGAGCTTGTAGAACTCACCAAAGCCTCCAAATCCACCTTCTCCTTGCTTCTTCTTCTTCTTCTCCAAGCCCTCGAGCTAGGGTTCTAGAGAGAGAAAGAGAGAACATGAGAGAGAGGGAGAGAAATGGCTGTGGAAGAGAGGGGTTGGGCCATATGAAGTGTTGTAACATTTGCACTTAGGCCCCCCAACTTCAAACTTCTGTTTCAACCCAAACTGGGCAATTTTCGCTGTTGGGGACCGGTCTCCCCGACCAGGGATCGGTTCCCGAACGTGGGTTTTCTAGGACTTAGCCCATTTTCTGGCTTTTTCAGCTGTTGCGCAACGAGGGACCGGTCTCCCGAGGACAGGTCTCACTGCCAGGGACCGGTTGCCTCAGGATTCCTGGCAGGCTACGCGTACGGGGACCGGTCTCTCCTTCAGGGACCGGTCCCCGAGACCACAAAATCTGGGACTTGGCCAGATTTTGGAATTCCACTCTCCCAGGTCCCTTTGCACTATAGATAGGCTCCAATGCAATTAGGGCCTATACACACTCGTTCCACTCCACATTCCGCTCGTTTCGACGGAACTCGGCACGATTTACGAGAGATGTGGTATGTTACATTCTCCACCCCTTAATTTAGTTTCGTCAACGAAACTACTAAGGTTAAAATTTAAATTTCGTACCTCACTTCAGATCCTCGAAGAGGTGAGGATAACGCTCCCTCATTTCGCTTTCGAGCTCACACGTGTCTTCCCGGTCATCATGCTCGCATCAATGAATTTTAACATACGGGATTTCGCGGTTCCGAAGCTTTCGCACCTCCCGATCGACAATATGCGCCGGGAACTCCTCATAAGTCATATCTTCTTGAAGTTCTATCGGTATATACGAGAGAATATGATATGGATCGTACACATACTTACGAAGTTGGGATACATGGAATACATCATGTACTCCCGCGAGCTTCGGTGGTAATGCCAACTTGTAGGCCACCGCGCCAACTCGTTCCAGAATCTCGAAGGGTCCAATATAGCGGGGACTTAGCTTCCCGCGAACACCGAACCGCTTAACGCCTCGCATTGGCGATACTTTTAGAAATACGCGGTCTCCTACCGCGAACTCAATATCTTTTCGCCGCTTGTTGGCATAACTTTTGTGTCTCGATTGCGCCGTCGCTAATATTTGTCGGGCAGGGCGAACTTTTTCTTCCGCCTCCCGCACCACATCCGGGCCAAGAACTAGCTTCTCACCCACATTGCTCCAGTGTATTGGCGAGCGACATTTCCTTCCATACAGGGCCTCGAATGGCGCCATGGCAATGCTTTCCTGATAGCTATTGTTGTATGTGAATTCCGCCATCGGTAAGTGATCGTGCCATCCGCCCTTATAATCAAGCACACACGCTCGAAGCATGTCCTCAAGTATCTGAATCGTCCTTTCCGATTGACCGTCACTTTGAGGATGAATGCCGTACTAAAGTCGAGCCGCGTGCCGAACGCATCTTGTAAGCTCTTCCAAAAATGAGATGTGAACCTAGGGTCCCGATCCGATACAATAGATACCGGAACCCCATGAAGTCTCACCACCTCGTCAATATAGACTTGGGCTAACTTGTCTCCCGACCAAGTAGTGTGGATCGGCAAAAAGTGTGCCGATTTTGTCAACCGGTCCACAACTACCCAAATCGCGTCATGTCCACCCTGTGACCTAGGCAAACCTGTCACAAAGTCCATTGCGATGTTTTCCCATTTTCACACGGGTATAGGTAGACTCTGCAACTTCCGCGCCGGAAATCGACGCTCCGCCTTAACCTGTTGGCACGTGAGACATTGCGCCACGAACTCTCCTATATCTTTCTTCATGCCCGGCCACCAATAATGCAATTTCAGGTCTCGATACATCTTGGTGCCGCCCGGGTGAATGCTATAGGGGGATTGGTGTGCTTCTTGCATAATCGCCCTCCAAAGATCATCGTCCTTGGGCACGCACCAATGATCCCGATATCGTAGTGTGCCGTCGGTTCCAATGCCAAAATCATCGGCACTACCGCTCTCAACTTTGCCCCGCACCTTTTGGAGAAATTCATCAGACGCTTGCAACTCTTTAATTTTCTCCAACCAGGTTGGTTGCACAACTAAGGTGGCAAGTGTTGCCGGCACTCCTGGCGCCACAACTTCTAGACCAAACCGCTGCATCTCCTTTTGCAAAGCCGGTTGAGGTGTAATTTCCGTCGCCAAATTTTCCACCGACTTCCTACTTAAAGCATCGGCCATGACGTTCGCTTTCCCAAGGTGGTAGAGAATCGTGACATCACTTTGAGCAACTCTAACCACCGCCGTTATCGCAAGTTTAGCTCCTTTTGGGTGAACAAGTATTTGAGACTTTTATGATTAGTGTAGATCTCACAATGTTCCCCATACAAGTAATGCCTCCACAATTTTAGCGCGAAAACAACTGCCGCTAGCTCAAGATCGTGAGTCGGGTAGTTCTTTTCATAACTCTTCAACTGGCGCGAAGCATAAGCTATGACTCTGCCATTTTGCATTAAGACACACCCGAGACCGATATATGAAGCATCACTGTATACGACATAACTCTCTCCCGGCGTCGGCAACGCAAGCACCGGAGTAGATGTCAGTCTATTCTTTAGCTCCTCAAAGCTCTGCTCACACTCGGGGCTCCACAGAAACTTCACCCTTTTGTGCGTAAGGCGCGTTAGTGGAGTTGTTATCCCGGCAAACCCCTCCACGAACATGGTAATAGCCCGCAAGTCCAAGAAAGCTACGGATTTTCGCTACACTTGTCGGGCGAGGCCAATCTTTAATCGCCTCAACTTTCTTTGGGTCTACCGAGATGCCATCTCCAGATACAACGTGACCCAAGAAGGTAACCTCCGAAAGCCAAAACTCACATTTCTTTAGTTTTGCGTAAAGCTTTTCCTTCCGGAGTATCTCCAACACGAGTCTTAGATGCTCCTCGTGTTTTTCTTCGGTCTGAGAATATACCAATACGTCATCAATAAAAACCACGACGCACCGGTCCAATAGCGGACGGAAGATTCGATTCATTAGGTCCATAAATGCCACCGGGGCATTAGTGAGCCCGAATGGCATGACTGTAAACTCATAATGGCCATACCGCGTACGGTACGCCGTCTTGTGCACGTCCTTGGGCCGTATCTTCAACTGATGATACCCCGACTGCAAATCAATCTTTGAATATACCCTTGACCCTTGCAACTAGTCAAATAAGTCATCAATTCTCGGCAACGGGTATTTGTTCTTGATCGTCACTCTATTCAACTCGCGATAGTCAACGCAGAGTCGGAGTGTTCCGTCTTTCTTCTTTACAAATAGCACCGGAGCTCCCCACGGGGACACGCTCGGCCGCACGAAACCTTTATCGAGCAAATCTTGCAACTGGGCCTTCAACTCCTTTAGCTCCACCGGTGCCATTCTATACGGAGCCTTCGAAATTGGCGCCGCCCCGGGGATCAAGTCAATGACAAACTCGACTTCCCGATCCGGGGGCAGTCCCGATAACTCTGCCAGAAATACATCCGGATACTCACGCACAACCCGAATACTCTCCAATTCCGGGTACTCCTTTCGAGGGTCTACGATGGTCGCCAAATAAGCCTTGCAACCACCTTTAATCATCCTCTTCGCCCTCACCGTCGATATAGTTGCTGCGAAGCGTTTGCCTTTGCACGCCCGATACACAAACCCCTCTTGGTTAGGCTTACGGAACGTGATCACCCTTCTTTCGCAATCTATAACCGCGTAATACTTGGAGAGCCAATTGATCCCCAAGATCACCTCGAAGCCCCACATTTCTTTCAACACTAGAAGGTTGATTGGTATAATCCAATCACCTATCTGCACTGGGCAGTCCAAGCACTCATCGTGAACATCGAATGAGTGCTCGGGAGTATTCACCGACCAATACTCCTCGCTATGACTGATCTCTATGTTATGAGCTTGTGCAAATGATGCTAATATGAATGAATGAGATGCACCCGTATCGAATATGGCTCTAGCTCTAGTGCCTCTGATAAGAATAATACCTGCCACGACGTCGTCGGGAACAATAATTGGTGGCTCCTCCACCTGAGTGGCAAATACTCGCCCACTAGGTGCTCGAGAGGCCTCCGGCTGACGAGGCGCCAACGATCGTCCAGTAGATGTTACGGGTGGCAGTCCCGCCAGCTGTGCTGACTGTACTGAACTGAAGCTGATGACGGGGCTGGGATGCGCCGCCCGGGCACTCTCGGCTCATGTGCCCCGGTTGGCTATATCGGTAACACCGCCCCTCCCGCTGTGGGCAAGTGGTGGCTCTATGTTCTCCGCCGCATATCACGCACGGGTAGGTAGTCTGGCTCTGTGTCTGAGTCCTACCTCCCCGCCACTGTGATCGCTGAGGTCACGGGGGTCGCTTAGAACTCGATTGCCCCGCAGATCCACCAGTCGGTCGCTTCTTGGACTTATCTCTCTTCCTGTCCCTCTCAAAAGTCTCGCACTCATCACGGGCAATGGCATTCCCGCGCTCCACCCAAAGTGCGCGATCAAGCACTTCCTCGTAGGTCTTTAACCGGAAGGCATGTATGACCTTGAAAATCTCGGGTCGCAACCCGCGCTCGAATATCTCCGCTCGGTCCCTATCACCGTGAACCAAGCCCGGCACGTAGTTAATCATATGCGTGAATTCTCTTTCGTACTACCGCACCGATCGGCTTTCTTGCCTCAGTTTCTGAAAATCCTCCTTGATTTTCCTTTTGTCGCTCTGGGGAAAATACTCCATAAGTAGCATCTCCCGAAACGCTTCCCAAGTAATAGGAGCGTGCTCCAACGAATGATTTTTCTTTGTCTGGGTCCACCATAATCGAGCCGACCCATCAAAACAATGAGCCGCAAGGTGAACTTTATCCTTCTCGAGGGTATAGATATCCTCGAACAAGACCTACATAGCGGCTAGCCAACTCTCCGTCATCCACGGATCCTTCATATCACCGTTGAAGGTCGGAGGGTTGAATCTCTTGAATGCCGTCACCGCCGCCAACGTGCGCTCCTGCTCGGCCTCAAGTACATGGGGAATAGGAGCCGATGAACCCAATGCCGTCGGAGGAACAATCGTCATCGGTGTTACCGCCACCGCAGGAGGTGGTGCTACATGAGCAGCCGATGGGGGTGGATCCCTCGGCACTGATGCCGCCGCTGCCTGTTGCGCCATCATCTCGTGGAGCTGTCCAATCTGCTCCCCTTATTGTCGCATAGCCTCGGCCAAAGCTGCTATCTAGGCTCGCAACTCGCGCACTTCGTCCGACCCCGACTGCCCGGGCTCCTCCCGAGGCTCCGCCGGTGTGGACCTCGTAACTCTCCTTGGTGGTGCCATCGCGTCCTGAAACGCAATGCACACACACATTAGTACTCGAAACTCGTGACTCTTACACGTTCCAAATAACTACCCAATTAAGCGAAAGCAACAAGCATAATCGTTTCCACTCCTGGTGTCATGTGGTCGGCCGCCCCACAAGGTCCCTTAAGTAGACAACAATTAAGCCTTCTAGTCCATCTCTACTTCCTTCTAGAGAAGTGTTACCGTTAACCCAATCATTCGCTTTCGCATAAACCAAGTCCACGTTAAATGTTTTCCTAAGTCCCTATGGTCTCCAACCTATGGTTTCTAGGTCATTCCTAGACTTTTGCTTTCCACTTCGCTCTGATACCATTATATCTGTCACGCCCCAATCCCCGCCTATTTGGTCGAGTTCGGGTCACGTCAACAGACGCCGAACGGACAGAGCCTCCCCTGTCCGTCCAAGGCCCTAATAACATGTATAAATAAGCAATCAACAAGAGATTTGCATATATAATACAAGGCTTGCACGAGGGCAAGCAACAACGGAAGCGAAAGCTCTAAGCTAAATATACAACATACATGATATTTGATTAAATTTAAATCAAATACAAGTAAATAAAACTATTACATTCCATTCATCCATCATATCCTTTTTTTTTACATTTAGTCATCCACCAAAAACATGATTGTTTGTAGCTTGAAGCTCTAAATCAACAAAGTAAAGTTGATACATGTATACCAAAAAGAAAAATGACTACAAAATGTATAAAGTCCTGGTGGCCTCTATCTACGGCGCTATACCCTTGCCTCGGTCCTCCGCCGCCCCGCTCGTGCTAGGACCGGTAGGGTTAGTGGTGTGAGAACTACAATAAAGTTTCAAGTAGGTTCGGCATCCGACCTCGCCGACTTACCCACTAGGTCTATCCAGGCATAAGTATTTCAAGGAAGGAAAAGTAACCAGTACTAATGCATCTAATACCATGCCTGCAGAAGGATGTCAGTGGATACATATACTCAATGCAATAATGAAAATGCATGCATGCACAAATTATAAATAAGCTCTGGCTCTTACCGAATCTTACTGGTTAACCTTGTTAACTCCAATAACTCACAACCCAAAATCCCTTAATAACGGGGGACTCGAACCTCCCTAGGGACCGTCATCTGGGGGGACTTTACCACGCCCAGTGGTGAAAGCATCAAGATGGCACCGTTCGAGGCACTCTATGGACGGAAGTGTAGATCGCCACTTCATTGGAGTGAAGTTGGCGAAAGATTGGCTTTAGGCCCTGATGTGCTGCGGGAAGCTGAGGACAAAGTTCGCATTGCTCGGGAGCGACTTTTGGTAGCGCAGAGCAGGCAGAGGAGCTATGCTGATAGACGGTGGTGAGACTTGGAGTTCCAAGTTGGAGTCCATGTTTTCTTAAGGGTCTCGCCGACTAGAGGGATAAAGAGATTTGGGATTCGGGGGAAGTTGAGTCCCCGTTTCATTGGACCGTATGAGGTTTTGGAGCGTGTAGGCCCGGTAGCGTATAGACTTGCTCTACCGCCGAACCTATCGGGCGTGCACAACGTCTTTCACGTATCGGTCCTTCGGAGGTACATTCATGATCCAGCTCATGTTTTGGAAGCTGTACCAGTGGAGCTGTGCGAGGATTTGAGCTTCGAGGAGCAACCAGTGAAGATTTTGGCTCGCGAGGGGAAGAAGCTGCGGAATCGGGATATTCCGTATGTGAAGGTCCTTTGGAGCAACCACGGGGAGCGGGAGGCCACGTGGGAGCTAGAGAGCGCGCTGCAGGAGCGCTATCCCTATCTTTTTCAGATGGAGGCTTGAGGTACTTTGCCTTTTTCGAGTTTCGCGGACGAAACTCCTTTTTAGGAGGGGTGAATGTAACGCACTGGACCTTGCAAATTGCTGGGTTCGAGTGATTAATTGTGTTTTGAGCTTTTCCAGACTTTCTGGTGGGTTGTTACAGTGTTCCGACCTATGGTTCAAGCCCCGAGAATTGTGGTTTAAAACCTTGCATCAAAATCCAAAAAGTTGGATTTTTGGTCAGCTCTCGGGTAGCCTTCTGCACCGGCGGAGGCACGGGATCGCGGCAAGGGGATTGCATAGCTAGCTAGCGAGGAGCGGTTCTTGCCTAGGTGGTTTGCTCTTTCTTTTTGTAGTTGAGAAAGAGTGAGAGATTTTGTATCCATGTATAGAGACCACCTATGTATCTACCTTTGGCATTTGTATTTGAGATTTCTTTTGTATTACTTTATGCTCTTATTAGTGGATTCCAGCTTTATGCTCCCTTCTTTATTGTAGAACTTAGTATTATATCATGCTCTGATACTCCTAGTTGTCTTGTATTACCCCTTTATTTATTGTTGTTTTTAGACGCCTTATATGTTTTAAACGTATGGCGGGTCTGGGCACGCGCCGGGCGGGCTTCCGCTGGGTCTCGGGGCGTGACATGCTGCTGCTGCTGGATTTGGCAGGTAGTTAAACAAACAGTACTCGCAAACCTGAATTTACTACACGAGACACAGAATTATCTATAGGTGAACTGTAACCCCCTACCTTACCTTCTATCGAGCATTGTTTTGACAATTAATGTGATCAATTTGAAATGGTAAGTAGGAAGCATTTCTGATGAAAAGAATGTGAAAATTTACAAAAAATGTTCCTAAATAGAACATAAACATTGTGCTTTCCATATTAGACGTTTGACATATCAATAGTTTCTGTAAAGCTGTGATATCATTGAAAGTGGAAACAAACTTTCAGTCATGGTTGTTGGCTTCATTTACCTTGATGGCTCTCATGTATTTGATTGGCAGAATAGTTGGCTGTTACGATCACTCTCAGATCCTAGTCCGGTAACAGATTTACAGTCTTTTTCTTATTGGATTAGGATTATTTGTGCATAAGTTTAAAAATATATTTTATTTGAGATATCTACTAGATTAGGAATATCTTTTGATTTATTTTATTCTTATTTAGCTTTTTTTATCAGATTAAGATTATTATAGTAATATTAGGCCTATAAATAGGCGGCTTTTTTCTTTTGTAATGAATGGTCAATTTTATTAAAAAAGAAGTGAGTTCTTTTTAATGGTTTCTAGCTTATAATAAGTTCGAAGAGGATGTCCCTCTTTTCCTTGGGGTAGAAAGGCACCCAATAGAGATGTTAAATCTATCTATCGGTATCAAATCTATAGTTAGGAGCGGGAGATCCTAACATTGGCACTTCTACTAAAAATCGTATCCTAAGACTGCCAGTGAACTTCAGTATTTTAATTGAAAGCGTTTCTTATGGGTTAAATTGATGTTTTGAGATTCTTTGTATTTTGACTTGAATTATTTTATTGTTAGTGATTGAAAAGTTTTATCCCTTTTGAAATGAAGATCTTTGAGCATATCGTTAAGAACTAATCAAAGTTATGTGCATGAAGCTATAAATAAAAGTTTATTGGCAGAGAATCACATTGTGTTACTAGTAACCCAAAATATAAGCAAGCAGAAGCTACTAGAGAGATATTTCTGAACTAACATGGCATTTTCTTGATTTTCTTTGAGATCTTGGTGATTCCCACCTACAGTAGAAGTCCACGCTAGCGGACTCAGGTTTGTGTTTTTTACTATTTTTTTTAGGACACACTTAGTTCTCGTAGTTCTTTTGCTTGTAGATTTATATTTGTTTGTGGTATTCCCTTTTTTTTTTCTTTTTGGGTCATTCTCTTCAATAATTCCAAAGGGTCATAAAGGTAAATTAAAACAATACCAAGTACAATGTACAAAACTATGAGGTATGAGGTACAACTTTACCTGCTTAGAAGAGACCTCATACTCATCTTGCCAACCTTTGCTGGCTTTCTCGATTGAGGACACCTTTCGATACTTAGTCATGAGCTCAGCTAAAGGCATCTCTCTGGAATAGAGCATAAGAAATAATGATAATTGAAACTGAAATTTATTGATAAGTTAAGCATATTAACCAAATTAAGTACCTTACTGCTTCTCCAATCGCAGGGCGAATTATTTTAAAGACCCCAGCAGCTGAACTGTTGAAACAGGCAAGGAGGAAGTACAATATTAGTATAGGTCCACATTCAGTATTAAAGAGCAAGAAAATGATGGGGTAAAAGAAAAACACCTGGTTTCTTTGAATTTAGCACGAAGATTGTCCAAATAATAGTGCAAACAAGGTGGCAATCTCGTAATACTGATGCTTGAACTCCAAAAGAAAGAATTTTAATACTGATATACTGAAGAGATATAGGTTGGATCTTAAAAAAAAAAAATCAACTCACCTGAGAGGACTCTTAAACTGTTTGCGTTCAATTACTAGCTAATCTAAAACCCTACTTGAGCCTCTTGCAGATTTTTACTGGTCATCTAGACTCCATATATCGATTTCAAAGAAAACAGAAACGGATTAAGAAAAATACTACATGCACCATGGCACATAAAGATTACAATGATAAAGGTCTATTTCATACAAACGCACAAATACGAAGTTCTGCCACTGAACATAGATAAGAGGACAAAATCAGCTGATTAGGCTGATTTATTCAGGCAAAATTTAAAGATTTAGCGAAGGCATTAATTTTCACCGAGATAGTTCATCTGTTTCGTCACAGTATAGTTGTCAAAACTAGCCACGAATCAACACAAACCAACTGGTGCAACTATTTGACCAGGAAGAAAGCTAATGATTGTTATTGCCCGTCCAACTTGGAAAGATAATTTTCTCATATGAATCTAAACAGTGAGGGAGCTGTAGAGTCCTTCATGTTACTATTGAGACAACAAAGTTACATATATCTACTCAAAAAAGACTTCCTCTAATGGCAAAATTTGGTTTCTACAAGATCGATGTCCTCGATATTCTATAGGCATTAAGGCACCAATATAGGAACATACGAAGCTACCAGTTAAAAGGAAATATTGACAATGTATACCTGAAGTACATCTTTTACATCCTCCTTTGTCAATTTATGCTGTTTAAGAAGTAATTCTATTCTTGCTCTCATCTGCGGGTGCCTGCAAATCATGGTAGGCTTAAGTCAGGACTGATCAGTAATTCCTTGAAATAAAAGTTTGAATTCGACTTACTCAGAAGACCAGAGGTGGCCCAAAATAACAGCAATTAACTGTAAATCACAAAGGGAGACACCTCAGTAAAACATTTGAAAGATATCAGACCCTACGGATGGAGATGGACACAACTGTCACATATGTTTACTTACTTGGAGAGTATAGAGCCCAGCTTCGAGTTTTTGGTTATAACGCTCCTCATCATCCATCTAGCGAAAATTAAAAGGGCAAGAATTTTTAGCACTTACCAAGGTTGAGAATAATTTATAACGGTCATAAAACTTACAGACATAATTGGATTATAACCTCTAAATCGTCAAGCTCGAGCTGATCAAGCCTTTCAGTCTGTCACGCCCCGGGACCGGCGAGGGCCCTCCCGGTAGCGTGCCCAAATCTGCCATATGTCTACACATATAAGGCGTCTACAAGAAAAGCGGAAGTAAAGCAGGAGATAGAACAAATAAAAAAAGTGAAATAACTAGCAACTAATGATATCAGAGCAAGTAAAGTTCTATCATCTATCCAAGGTAAAGAAATGAAGCTAGTCAATAAAAGGAACCATAAGTAGTACAATATCTGTCTCTAGTACAAAAATGGTGGTCTCTATACATATACGGGTACAACTCTCAACCTGTCACAAAAAGAAATATAAATCGAGAGGTAGACCACCTAGCAACTCGTCCTCGAAGGAAGCTAGCTCGAAGCAACTCTCTTCCCGCGATCCCTGGCCTTACCCTGCGTGGAAGGNTTTGTTTGCATCGAGATTTTTCGAGTTTGCCGGATTTACACCTATTCACCCCCCTCTAGGTGTTACTTACCTTTTAGATCCTCGGGAGCCTTGCCCGGGTGGTAAAGAATAGTCAAGTCATAATCCTTGAGTAGCTCCAACCATCTGCGCTGCCTCAAGTTCAACTCCTTCTGAGTGAATAGATATTTTAAGCTCTTGTGATCCGTATATACTTCGCATCGCTCGCCATAGAGGTAATGGCGCCATAGCTTCAATGCAAAGACTACGGCCGCCAACTCCAAGTCGTGAGTGGGGTAATTCCTTTCATAATCCTTCAATTGGCGAGATGCGTACGCGATCATTTTCCCGTCATGCATCAAAACACAGCCCAATCCATTAAAGGAAGCATCACTATAAATCACATACCCTGCTCCAGCAGTCGGCAAGGTAAGGATCGGGGCAGTCGTCAATCGCTGCTTCAACTCTTGGAAGCTCCTTTCACACGCATCATTCCAAATAAACTTGGTGCCCTTATGCGTGAGTCTCGTGAGGGGAGTAGATAATTTTGCAAATCCTTCGACGAACCGCCGGTAATAGCCGGCCAAACCAATGAAGCTCCGTATCTCGGTCACGCTCGTCGGCCTCGGCCAATCCCTGATAGCTTCAATTTTCCTCGGGTTCACGGCTATGCCTGATCCTGAAATCACATGCCCCAAAAACGCCACCTCTCTAAGCCAAAATTCACACTTTTTCAACTTTGCGTAGAGCTTCTTTTCCCGAAGCACTTGAAGTACAAGTCTCAAGTGTTCCTCGTGATCCGCGTCACTCCGGGAATACACTAAGATGTCGTCGATAAACACCACAACGAATCTGTAACACACTGGATCTTTGCAAATTGCGAGGTTCGAGTGTTTGGATGTATTTCGAGCTTTTCTACACTTGGTGGAGGGTTGTAGAATGTTTTCCGACCTAAAAAGTTCGAAAATCAAAATTCTGGATAAGTCCTGAGAGTTTTTACTCTCGGGGACCGGTCCCTGGAAGGAGAGACCGGTCCCCCAGTAAGCAGTGTTGAGGCAGCCTGAGGCAACCGGTCCCTGGCAGGCGAGACCGGTCCCCGAGCGCGTCTTCGCAGTGAGAGACCGGTCCTGCGCGGGGAGAGACCGGTTCCCGAACGCTGGTTTTTCGGGTTCGCAGCGAGAGACCGGTCCCTGCTGGGGAGAGACCGGTCCTTCTGGGCGAAAACTGCCCAGTTCGGGCTGATGTAATATTAGATTTTTGGGGGGCCTCACAGGATTTTGTTACAAGAGAAGGCTTATATGGCCACTTCTCCTTCTCCCCTTCCTTACTTCACCATTTCTCTTGCTTCGCTGAGGCACCCTAGGAGCCGGAGCCAGTCGCGGGGACGTGGCTCATCTACTCAGCGAGGAGGACCCGATCGTCGCCAGGCCCCCCGCTGCGTGATCTGTGGCGGTCCTCATTACCCGCGGCAGTGTTCGCGCAACCGGAGCAGGTACTTCTTGTGTGGCCAGGAGGGCCACTTCCAGTCGGACTGCCCGAGGAGTCCATTGCCCGCGCCATCTTCGGCATCTGCACCAGCATCGCCAGGTCCCAGCCAGGGGACATCTTCTGCGCATCACCAGGCAGGACGGCCGCCAGTTCTGCGACAGACGGAGGGGTCACGACAGGCCCCGAGCGGGCGCATGTACGCGGCCCAGACTAAGGAGGCGGCAGCAGCCGAGAATGTGGTCGCAGGTATCATTTTACTTTATGGTACTCGAGCTAGAGCTTTGTTTGATACCGGTGCATCGCATTCATTCATTGATCGGCTGTTTGCCGAGCTGCATGGCATCCCACTTGTACCTTTGATACATCCAGGCCGAGTTGTTGTACCCGATCATTCTTTGGACATTCGGGAGTTTTGCCCCAGTTGCCCTATTCGGGTTGGAGATTGGATCATGCCCGTAGACTTGTTAGCGTTGCATAAACTCGGGGAGTTTGATGTTGTGTTGGGCATGGATTGGTTGACTAAGTATTTCGCCACTATCGATTGTAAGGATCGAACGGTGACTTTTAGAGAGCCAGGGCAGGCGGAGGTTGTGTACCGAGGATGCCAGAGTTCGCTGTTTGCGATGACGATTAGCTCTTCTCGAGCTCGGCAGTTGATTAGTAGAGGCTGCATAGCTTATTTGGCTACTGTTGTGTTGCGGGATGTGGATGACGCCCCAAGGATTGAGGATATCCCCGTAGTGCGGGAGTTTGGAGATGTGTTTCCAGCGGAGCTTCTAGGCATGCCACCTGATAGGGAGATTGAGTTTGTGGTAGATCTCGTCCCCGGGACTACCCCGATCTCAAAAGCGCCCTATAGGATGGCACCAGCAGAGTTGAAGGAGCTGAAGGCACAGCTGCAGGATCTTCTGGATAAGGGTTTTGTGCGACCGAGTGTGTCACCTTGGGGAGCACCGGTCTTATTTGTCAAGAAGAAGGATGGGTCACTTCGCTTATGTGTGGATTATCGTGAACTTAACAAAGTCACGATCAAGAACAAGTATCCATTGCCGAGGATCGATGATCTATTTGATCAACTTCAGGGATCTTGTGTATATTCCAAGATTGACTTGCAGTCGGGGTATCACCAGTTGAGGATCAGACCCGAGGATGTATCGAAGACGGCTTTTAGAACACGGTATGGACATTATGAGTTCACCGTTATGCCGTTTGGGCTTACTAATGCCCCGGCAGCTTTTATGGATCTGATGAACCGTGTTTTCAAGCCTTATTTAGACAGATTCTGTCACGCCCCGGGACCGGCGGAGGCCCTCCCGGTAGCGTGCCCAGACCCGCCATATGCCTACACATATAAGACGTCTACAAGAAAAGCGGAAGTAAAAGCAAGAGATGGAACAAATAAAAGAAGTGAAATAACTAGCAACTAATGATATCAGAGCGAGTAAAGTTCTAACATCTACACCAATAGTAATAGAACGTAACTAATACATAAAAGTAAACATAAGTTATACAGAATTAGCCTCTAATACAAAAATGGTGGTCACTAGTACACGGGTAAAACTCTCAACCTCTCCAAAATGAAATACAACGAGAGGTAGACCACCTAACAAATCGTCCTCGAAGGAAGCTAGCTCGAAGCAACTCCCTTCCCACGGTCCCTGGCCTCACCCTGCATGGAAGGCTCTGAAAAACATCGAGAAAAATATGGCGTGAGAACTATAATTTATAGTTCCCAGTGGGCAATTACTGACCTCAGCTCCTGCTCCACCAGGCCCCAAAAACAAGGGTAAGTAATGCTAATAGCAATAAGCGATAAAAAGGAGCATGTAAATAAACTGCTGAAAGAGAGAGCCTAAGTAAAATGCTATACTACTATATCCCTCATAAGCCCAATGTCAAAAAGTTGTGCATCTATTCTATCATAAGGGAAAAGTAACCAATGGCAATAGTTTACTGTCACAACCCTTTATTCATACATGATGTATAAGCTCTATAATGGCAGCCAAGTATACTGTGATGAAATAGGTAACTGTCAAGTATATTACATGTCTCAACCCTATGCTATATGCATGTAAATGTAATCCAACTACTAAACCTATCTAGTAGTGATTGTTCATTCTCAAACCGTGTCGATTTCCATTTCCAATTAGGAACCTACCCAAGGTAGTCCAGCTTGTGCCGCCTAAGTGCCTGTGGTAGCCCGACATTCCTACACATGGAATGTGTCTGTCCCACTCGACCCCGTAGGCTTCTCGATACCGCACGAGCGAACAAAAGTCGCGTAGGCTAACTCCGGAGTGCCGGCTTGTAGGGAGCGACCCTCACAAGCATGTGCGAATGAGCACAAATGGCAAGCAAGCAAAGTCCAAGTCTCAAGTATCCAATCCTCATGTCTCTAACATGGTATAGTCACTAGCATCCCGAAGATCTAGTTTAAGGCATAATGTGAATTTTCAGCTTTTGCTACGCCTAGTGCCCCTTGATGACACTTAGGCAATTTGATGTCCAACATGTATCCCAAGTCCCTCAATGGCCCTATCCACTAGGTTCACACATGTCCCGAGCTCAATGCCGCTTGATGACATTAGCTCGCTAGTTCACATACATTCTAGCTCAATACTTCTATATGGCAATTTTGTCATCTTTCATGTCACAAGTAAACTTAAGTTTAAATGCATGAATTCGAACTCATTTACACTATAGAAACATGAAACCAAATCTCGTATAGAATGCTAAATGCAACCAACTCTCTCTCAAGCAACTCTCTACTACATAGAGGTCCAAAATTTCATTACATATGACATGAGCATTTTAAGCATTCTAAAATTCACAATAAATACATGTAACAAGAATATGCATGCTTTTTCATTTAACGATACTTAATCAAGCACAAATGAGAATTTCTCATAGTGTGGCTAGGTCAAACCCACCGAACCGTCGCGTAGGGTCTCGATTCGCCGAACAAAGTTGTCCCCGAGTCTCAAAATACCCTAAAAGATCAGCGAAGAGATACGAGGGCATTACGACCATCTTATAATATCAAACATTAACCTAGAAGCAAAAAGGGCCAAAACTAACCTCAAGAGTAGAAATCTCTTCCAAAGCTCCAAAAGAGAGCTTGAACCCTTCAAATCCAAGCCCTAGGAAGGTTCTAAACCAACCAATCAAGCCTCAAAAGCCCTAGGTTCAAAAAGCCCAAAATAAACCCTAAGTCCCAAAACTAAGGTTTCATCTCCCAAAAAAATCACCAAAACAAGAATTTAAAGGAGGAAACATGTCACTAACCCTTTGGAAGCTTCAATCCAAGCTCAAAATGCCCAAGGTTGAAATTTGGTCCACCACCAAGCTCCAAAAGTAAGCTCCAATCCACCAAAAGGGAGAAGAAAGGGTGGAGGTGAAGCTCCAAGTCCTCTACAAGCTCTTCTTCTCCTTCCTCTCCCACTCTCTCCCCCTCTCTCTCTCTCTAGAAGCGTCTGACTCGCACCCTCAGCCGCGGGCCTCTTTCCCTTGCCCTTGTCTAGGGCCTCGCGTCGCTCCTGGAGGTCTGCCGCTCCTGCCTCCACTATCAAAGCTCGATCCACAACCTTCCGGTAGGTCTGGAGGTTGGAAGACTGCACCAACCGGAAGATAGAAGGCCGCAAACCGCGCTTAAAGATGCGTGCCTTGTCCTCGTCATCCCGCACCACAAAAGGCACACAATGGAGTAATCGAGAAAACTCCCTCTCGTACTCGGCCACGGACCGCTCATCCTGGCGCAAGCTGCGCAAGTCCTGCTCCATCTTCCTCTTGACGCTGGTCGGGAAGTAGTGCGCCAGAAGAAGCTCCTTGAATCGCGTCCATGTGATCGCTGTCAAGTCGGTGATGGGATTGTCCTGGATATCCAACCACCAACGGTAGGCCTCGCCGTCCAGAAAGTGAGTGGCGAGCCAAACCTTGTCTCTCTCCTCAACGAAGGTATCTCGAAATAGCTTCTCCATATGCATCAACCACTTCTCAACAATCCAGTGGTCGACGTTTTCGCCATCAAACATCCTCGGGCTGCACCTCCTGAACTCCCTGAGGCGCTCCATGAGCCGATCCCGCTCGGCTCCCTCGGCCATCACGGGAAATGCCGCCCCGGTCGCCGGTCTCTGAACAGGTAGTGCAGCAACCACCTCCTCCTGAGGTGCGGTCGCCGGTGCCGCACGGGAAGAACTGGGCGCGGGGGACTGCGCCCTCGGTGCGACGTCCACCACGGGTGCTGGCGGTGTCAGACCCTGGGTCTCCCTCGAAGCTGCCGCCTGCTGAAGTAGGAGGTCCTCCAGATGCTTCATCCGCGCCTCCTGCCGCTGAGCCACCTCAGCCTGTCGCTGCGCCACTGCCGTCTACTGCGCCAACAGATCAGTGAGAACCGCAAGCTGGGCCCTCAAGTCACGGACCTCACTGGATCCGGAAGTAGCGGAGGTCTCGACCTCCTCGGGGTGTGCCGCATCATCCGCCCCGGCAGACTGGGAGCGTGTAATCGGCATCGTCACTACAAAACATAAAAGCGCAAGTTAGTAACCCACGCTGTCGCATCCCCGCTCAAATAGATAAAACCCCAAATCATGCGAAAGTAAGGAAGTGTCCTTCACTACTAACTCCCGATGTTACGTTGTCGGCCGCCAACGTAACCCTCCCCGAAGTTAAAAGCCATACACTCCGATCAAACTCTAACTTTTTAGAGTTGTCATAAACCCAATCGAAATACTTTCGCTCACAAGTCAATTAGACCCTGTCTCTCACGAGCCTAATTCCTATAGTCCAACCGACCTAAGGTTCGCTAGGTCCACTAAGACTCAACCCTAGGCTCTGATACCAAATTAATCTGTCACGCCCCGGGACCGGCGAGGGCCCTCCCGGTAGCGTGCCCAGACCCGCCATATGTCTACACATATAAGGCGTCTACAAGAAAAGCGAAAGTAAAGCAGGAGATAGAACAAATAAAAGAAGTGAAATAACTAGCAACTAATGATATCAGAGCAAGTAAAGTTCTATCATCTACCCAAGGTAAAGAAATGAAGCTAGTCAATAAAAGGAACCATAAGTAGTACAATATCTGTCTCTAGTACAAAAATGGTGGTCTCTATACATATACGGGTACAACTCTCAACCTCTCACAAAAAGAAATATAAATCGAGAGGTAGACCACCTAGCAACTCGTCCTCGAAGGAAGCTAGCTCGAAGCAACTCCCTTCCTGCGATCCCTGGCCTCACCCTGCGTGGAGGGCTCTGAAAAACATCGAGAAAAAGAGGGCGTGAGAACTATAATTTATAGTTCCCAGTGGGCAATTACTGACCTCAGCTCTATGCACCACTAGGCCCCAAAAGTAAAGGGTAAGTAACGACATATAGTAATATGCAATAAATAGCGAATACGAAAACTGCTGAAAGAAAGCATGAATGAAATGCTATACTACTATGTCTCCAATAAGCATGATGTCATGGTGATGTACATCTACGCTATCATAAGGTAATATATCCAATGCATACTAATATGCCTCAATATAATGAACAAGTAAACCTCACAGTACTATATGCCAAAATATATGGAGTACGCTCTATCAAGATAACCTAGTATATTATGATGCAATGCGTGAAACCGGCAAGTGTACTATATACCCCATTGCTATGTCATGAGCATGCCACCTAATCCAACTACTAAGCCTATCTAATAGCGATTATTCATTCTCAACACCGTATCGATTTTCATTTCCAATCAAGGACCTACCAAAGGTAGTCCAGCTTGTGCCGCCTAAGTGCCTGTGGTAGCCCAACATCCCTACTCTTGGGATGTGTCTGTCCCACTCGACCCCGTAGGCTTCTCAATACCGCACGAGCGAACATAAGTCGCGTAGGCTAACTCCGGAGTGCCGGCTTGTAGGGAGCGACCCTCACAAGCATGTGCGAATGAGCACAAATGGCAAGCAAGCATAGTCCAAGTCTCAAATATCCGATCCTCATGTCTCTAACATGATATGGTCACTAGCATCCCGAAGATCTAGTTTAAGTCACAATGTGAAGTTTCAATATTTGCTACGCCTAGTGCCCCTTGATGACACTTAGGCAATTTGATGTTCAACATGTATTCCAAATCCCTTAATGGCCCTATCTGCTAGGTTCTTACATGTCCCGAGCTCAATACCGCTTGATGACATTAGCTCTCTAGTTCACATACCTTCTAAATGGCAATCTTGTCATCTTTCATGTCACAAGTAAACTCAACTTTAAATGCATGAATCCGAACTCATTTATACTATAGAAGCATGAAACCAAGTCTCATAAAGAATGCTAAATGCAACCAAAGATCTCCCAAGCAACTCTCTACTACATAGAGGTCCAAAATTTTACTATATATATAACATATGCATTTAAGCATTCTAAAAATCATAATAAATACATTTAGTATGAACATGCATGCTTTTTCAATTTACGGAACATATATAACCATATATGAGAATTTCTCATATGTAGGCTAGGTCAAACCCACCGAACCGTCGCGTAGGGTCTCGATTCGCCGAACAAAGTTGTCCCCGAGTCTCAAAATACCCTAAAGGTATTGAGCGACAAGATACACGGGCATTACGATCAACTATAAGATCAAACTTTAACAAATTTAACAAAAGGGCTAAAACTCACCCAATGAGTGAAAAATCTCTCTCAAGCTCCAAAAGAGAGCTAAATCCCTTCCAATCCAAGCCCAAGAAAGGTTCTAAACCAACTAATTTAGGTCCAAAAGCCCTAGATCAAAAATGCCCAAATATAAGCCCTAAGTATCAAATCTAGGGTTTCATCTCAAAGAAACCTCCAAAATTCAAATCTAGAGGAAAAGATCTAGTCACTTACCTCTAGGAAGCTTCAAACCAAGCTCAAAGTCCTCAAACTTCAAGGATCAACCCTCAACCAAGCATAAACCCAAGCTCCAACGGTGAAGGAGCCTTCAAAGTTGCAAAAGAGAGCAAAAGAGAGGGTTTAATCTCTTAAAAACCCAACCGAAATCAAAGAAATCCAAGGGGGAGAGTGTGGAGGCTCCCTTACCTCTCCTCTTGCTGCAGGTGAGCTCAGGGGAAGCCTCATGGGCGTGGGTGATGATATAAGAAGCCCCCAATTGCGAAAAACCCCCTGCAGTTCAAACTGCTCAAAATCAGCCTCCTTGTACCGGTACACGGGTTCTTGTACCGGTACAAGGCCGACGAAATTGCAAACCCGAGGCTCGGGTCGCGGGGTCTGCGGCTCTGTACCGGTACAAGCCCGATGGCTGTACCGGTACAACCATCAACCTTGTACCGGTACAAGACCAACCTTGTTCCGGTACAAGCTCTGCTGCAGGCTAACTCGAGAGCTGTCCAATGAATCCAATTTTTGGATTTTGGTACCAAGCTTAAAACCACAATTCTCGGGATGCTAGCCATAGGTCGGAACACTGTCTACGACCTTCCAGAAAGTCTGAAAAAGCTCGACACACAGATCAAACACTCAAACCTCGCAATTTGCAAAGGTCCAGTGTGTTACATTCACCCCTCCTAAAAAGGAGTTTCGTCCGCGAAACTCAAAACAAACAAGGTACCTCAAGCCTCCATATGAAAAAGATGGGGATAGCGCTCCCGCAGTGCGCTCTCTAACTCCCAAGTGGCCTCGCGCTCGTCGTGGTTGCTCCAAAGCACCTTCACGAAGGGAATTTCCCGGTTTCGCAATCTCTTCACCTCGCGAGCCAAAATTCTCAAAGGTTGCTCCTCAAAGCTCAAATCCTCCCGCAGCTCCATAGGTGTAGCATCCAATACATGAGCCGGGTCGTGGATGTACTTCCGAAGGACCGATGCATGGAATACATTGTGTACACCCGATAGGTTCGGCGGTAGGGCAAGCCTATACGCTACCGGGCCTACACGCTCCAAAACCTCATACGGTCCAATATATCGGGGGCTCAACTTGCCCCGGATTCCAAATCGTCTAATTCCTCGAGTCGGCGAGACTTTCAAGAAGACATGATCTCCAACCTGAAACTCCAAGTCTTGTCGCCGCCTGTCAGCATAACTCCTCTGCCTACTCTGGGCTGTCAACAATCGCTCCCGAGCAATGCGAACCTTGTCTTCTGCTTCCTGGAGCACATCTGGGCCTAAAGCCAATCTCTCGCTAACTTCACTCCAATGAAGCGGCGACCTATACTTCCGTCCATAGAGTGCCTCGAACGGTGCCATCTTGATGCTTGCCTGATAACTGTTGTTATAAGCAAACTCTGCCATCGATAGATGCTGCGACCATCCTCCCTGGAAGTCAATCACGCAAGCTCGAAGCATGTCCTCGAGAGTCTGTATCGTACGCTCCGACTGTCCATCACTCTGCGGGTGGAATGCTGTACTAAAATCTAATCGAGTGCCTAAGGCGTCCTGCAGACTCCTCCAAAAGTGAGAGACAAAGCGGGTGTCTCGATCCGAAACAATGGATGTAGGCACTCCGTGAAGTCGCACAATCTCATCAAGGTACACTTGTGCGAGCTTCTCTCCGGTCCAAGTAGTATGAATAGGCACGAAGTGCGCCGACTTCGTCAACCTATCCACGATCACCCAAATAGCGTCATGCCCCGCCTGTGAGCGTGGCAATCCTGTCACAAAGTCCATGGTGATCTTCTCCCACTTCCACACTGGAATAGGCAAACTCTGAAGCTTCCCCGCGGGAACTCGGTGCTCTGCCTTCACTTGTTGGCAAGTTAAGTATCTAGCAACAAACTCGCCAACATCCTTTTTCATCCCAGGCCACCAATAGAGCAACTTTAAGTCCTTATACATTTTGGTGCCACCCGGATGTATAGCATAGGGCGCCCGGTGCGCTTCTTGAAGAATATCCTCTTTAATTCTCGAATCCGCGGGTACACAGATCCGCCCACGAAAACGCATCAATCCATTACCGTCTAAAGTGAAGTCACCGGTGCAACCATCAACCATCTTAGTTCGAACCTTTTGCAACTCCGAGTCGGAAGCTTGCTTTTCTTTAATCCTTTCCAAAAGTATAGGTTGCACCACCAAAGTCATCAGTCTTAAAGGTGTATCAGGAGCCACCACCTCCAACTCCAACCGCTTCATCTGCTCGATCAACGGCGGTTGAGTAACCACAAGCATCGCTAAGTTCTCAGTCGATTTCCGACTTAGTGCATCTGCCACCACGTTAGCCTTGCCCGGGTGGTAAAGAATAGTCAAGTCATAATCCTTGAGTAGCTCCAACCATCTGCGCTGCCTCAAGTTNACCTGTCGAGAGCCCAATCGGACGTCATCTCGAACATGGCCTTGTTCCAACCAGAACATGGCCATGTTCCAACTACCAACATGGCCATGTCGGTAGCCTGAACATGGCCATGTCTCGGCGTCTGGGGCGCTGGGCTCGGAGCCCAAACGTTAAAGCAGCCGGAACATGGCCATGTTCTTGGGCACATGGCCATGTTCCTCCGACTAAAACTCGTCAAACTTGACGTCCCCCAAAAAGCGTTAACCCCCGAAGAATATAGTAGTGGGTGCGGGTACTCCGAAGGGGTCTCGAGTGGACGTCATTCTCCTCTCCATTCCCTCGGAAGTGTGAGAGGGGGAACCTAAAGAAACTAAAGCCAACCCAAAAATTCTCTAATTTGGGAGAGAAAACGAGAGAAAACGTGGAAACTTCCGAGGAAGTGGCAACCTCGAACCCAAATACGAACCAACTCCCAACTAGGAACTTCAAACTCCTGAAACTCGAACCAAACTTCGAAGGATCTCCATTCACTGATCTAGAAAAGGAGATATGAATCCAATTTTTGGATTTTGGTATCAAGCTTAAAACCACAATTCTCGGGATGCGAGCCATAGGTCGGAACACTGTCTACGACCTTCCAGAAAGTCTGAAAAAGCTCGACACACAGATCAAACACTCGAACCTCGCAATTTGCAAAGGTCCAGTGTGTTACACAGTCTTAGCTTTTACTCTGTTTGAATACCTGCAAATTGAAGAACGGTGTGAAGG
The DNA here is from genome assembly GCF_001540865.1 of Ananas comosus. Classification (NCBI taxonomy): domain Eukaryota; kingdom Viridiplantae; phylum Streptophyta; class Magnoliopsida; order Poales; family Bromeliaceae; genus Ananas; species Ananas comosus. Next base: position 6,387,268 of record NC_033627.1, read on the forward strand.
ATCTCAATTACAACAACATCTAGAAATACATGACAATTCGGTATCGAATCTCAAAAATTGCCATTCCATTACCTCATGTAAAGTTCCATCAGACGATCAATTTTTTCACATTCATTTTCCACAAATTTGCTCAACAATCTATCCCTTCTTGAACCTTTTACAATGCCACCTAAGAAACAATGCCAAAAACCATACCATTAATGATTCAACAGTCTGCAGTCAGATTAAAAATGACAGAAATGAAGATCTGGAATTTACTTGCCTTCTTACCAAATAATGATGCAATAAGTGAGATAATATGCTCTTCTAACTCTTCCTGGTAGCTCTCTTTCTTATTCTTTTTGCTGATTCGAATCTAAAAATTTACAATTACAAAAGAACATAGAACATTGAACAAGGAATCAGAACAATGAGACAATTTTTGAAAAGGAACAAAGTAATTATTTTTTAAAAAAAACAGAAATATACTTTTGACTCAAGATACACACAAACTAGGCACATAAGATTACGAAAAGGAGCTAAATGAGAAAAATCAAAAGAGAAAATGAAGACTATGAAAGAGATACACACAAACTAGGCACAAACAGAAATACCGCCTAGGTAATTCCACGGTTAACGGTAAAAGTAAATACGACGGTAGACGCACCAGATAGGCCGTCAACATGAACAGTCTTTAATGAATGTTAATGTTAGTAAATAAGGCCGTCGAAGAAAGAGAAAATGAAGGCTAAAATATACATAAAACCCCCTGGATGTGCCCCGATAATTATATTATCTAAGCCATGTTTATTATAAAGTATATTGTCTAATTAATATTTTACATAAAACATGTAGAAAATGTTCAATTTACATATTTTAGCAGTTGATTTGTGGTGGAGAACTTACAGATAATGATTATACATTATACCATGGAATTGATATTGGCAGGAAATGTTGGAGCTAGAAGTTACTCATAAATAAGATTAGTTTACTTTACTGTGTTCTTTCTTTTCAATTTATCTACCATATATCTTTCTATTTTTATATATTAGCTTTTTTTTGTCAGAACAAGATACAAAGAAAGAAAGAAAGAATCATCCTGCTAATTGCCAACAATGAGAACCATAGGGGATTCATGTTCTTATGACCATCCTATCAAATTTTCCTTCATAATTCTAATGTATATGGAACAATATAAAAGAACATGAAAAGCAGGAACCATGAAAAAAAACATGAAAAGCGCTTGTCCCCTTGCTTTGACTCTATGGATCATATTCTATTTAATGTTCCCTGCTGTAAAGTAATCAATTGAAGGCAGTGGAATATAATAACTATTTGCTTTTGCTGAATCTCCACGAGAAGAGGGAAAAACATAACAACCAATTTAGAAAGTAAAATGAATAAGTAAAAGACAAACATGCCTGTGCATCAAAATAAGCAAGTTTAGCTAACAAACATGCCTGTTCACCAAAATAAGCAAGTTTAGCTGCCTCTTCGAATGTCAAATACGGCACAGGCTTCGCATTTGTGTAGATGTTAGGATCACAAGTCAAAACACCATCAACGTCCTTCCAAACCTATCACAATTTACAATTTGGCTATCCCATTCATAAATTTAGAATAAAGGAAAGCATAACACAAGATCAAAGACTTGGTAGTAGTTGTCAAGTCACTAGCACCCCAGCCGAGGGTAGTGACAGCACTAGATTGATTATCTTTTAGTGATAACATGAAAAGCTGAAAAGGAATATCAAAGTAGCTAAATTAAATGCACACTATAAAAACACACTCACTACAACAAAAACGGTCTATAGCGACACTTTTAAATGTAGGTACACGTCAAAAAAGTGCTGCTAGCTAAAATTACCGACACTTTTAAAAAGTGTTGCTATATGTGGGGTCGCTAGGTATATAGTGACAGTTAAAGAGTGTCGCTATAACCTAAAAGAGTGCTGCTAATTTACCAACACTTATTTAAGCATTTAGCAACCGCCGAAACTCTATCTCGTTGGCTGCGGTGGCGGAGGAGGACGACAGGAAAGGCTCTTCGTCTAGAATTTCAGTGGATTAAGTGAAAAGAGAAGAAAAGATGGCAATTGATTTTTCTTTTTTTTTTCTTTTCTGTTTGTAATCGGGCCAAATGGACTGGGTGTGGTGGGTTGAGTAGAGTAATCTTTTATTTTTGATTGAATTGAGCTTTATATTTAGGCATTAGCAGATATTTTTTTTAAATTTTAGCATAAATGGGACACTTACTCAAAAGTGTCCCAAACATGTGTCCCTATAACCTAATTCTGTTGTAGTGACTACAGCTAAGCAAGAAACAAAGCACCCAATAATTAATACAAGCTCCTAGAGTTAAACATGAGCTATGATCTAGTGAACAAACAACATAGACTTATGGGAATAAATTAAAAGTTAAAGAGGGCTTATGGACTAAATTATCAATAGGAATGAATGGTATAGTTGAGAAAGCAGAAACAACTTGTGTTAAAACAAAGGATAATTCAAATCAACCTACTTAATACGGCCAATGTAGTATAAGTGAATGACTTGGTCAGTGAGCTTTGAAAACTCTTTGGATTTTAGATGAAAATACTTCGATTAGAGTTTTTCTTTTCACGTTTGTCAAGGGATTGATCTTTGAAGAGATTAGATTGGTTTCATCAAGTCCTTTTTGTCAATTGCTTTTGGCACTTCTACAAAATTGAACAGTACATGATCATTTAACTCTGAGTTCACAAGCACTATCCACTTAAGTGATTATTTAGCTTAATTTCAAGTAATTGTTGTGTGTTTGACATGCAGATGTTTAATCGTTGTCACTATAATAAGAAACTGAATTTGATTTCCTAGGTTTTGAAAATAGGAGTTTAAATTAGAAGTTAATATTAGCTTCAAATTTGCATAAAAAATACTACTAAAAGAACTTGAACTAAAACAAACTAAAATAAAGTTCAAATGCGTAAAAAAGGCACTTTTTTCCCTTTTTACTTTTGCCCGAAAAGCCAATGCATAGTTAAGGTCCGCAATCGCGTAATCCCATTCGGGAGTACTTGTTCAATAAATTTGACACCAACATATATCTTCTCAATGACAAGATTTTCCAAACCAATGATATCAAATTGTGTTTGTACAGAATCAAACATCTTGCACATGCCTTTTACCAATTTTAGTAATGAAATATCTAATTAACTATACGCTGTGCCTATTTCATAACTCATGAGCTTATTATCGATGACAAAAAACAATCTAGACCTCCTATTTGCAAAGCATCTATTTATATTAAACTCAAAGCCGCAACTACAATCTCTATAGTTAGACACCGAGGTTCGAGCTCGATCACTGAACATTTACAAACCTTACCAACTACATTTCCACAGAATCATAAAATCCAAAGGAGATCATTTCTTTTCCACATAAATCACACACAACACATGATTATCCCCACTCAAATCACCAGAAATAAAAATAAATGCTAGCAACTAACAGATCAGCCCAACAGAGAGCAAGAGGCAACACACAATGCACGAGAGATTAAGAGATAAAAACTTCGTCAACAACCGACTTCTTTACCTCCCCTTACACTAAACCTCACAACGGCTAGGGTTTGGATCGACGAGGAAGAGCACCAACCCCATCGTTGGCGTGTGGCGGCGGAGGGACGTCGTCAGAGGCTGAGGGCGACATCGTCGACGGCCGAGAAGATCGGGATGGGAGCTCAGAGAAGACGCTATGAAATTGCATCTTCTCCGAGCTCGGAGGTCGGGGCTGAGAAGATCGGGATCGGGGGCGAAGGAGAGAGGGAGAGCTCAGGCTTGGAGAGAGGGGAAGGGGAGGGAGAGAATGGGTCGCTCGATCGCGATCCTAGGGCTCGCGAGCGACTCAGGCCGCGATAGAGAGAAGCGGGTGTGTTCGGGTGGGGTTGGGATAGGGTCGAGGTTGGGTTAGATTATATTTAATATATAAATATTAGTCGATAAAAATATGTATTTTAAAATAATTGTCGCTAAAGTACACTAAGATAATAGTAACAGTGGCCGTTTGAGAATCGCCGCTATTAAATTACCGCTAAAAGGCAATTTTGTTGTAGTCGAGCTCAAGGTCGGAGATCCTACATTCAAGGTCCGGACCCGTACCAAGGTCGCACACTGTACAGGTAAGGTCCAGACCTTACCTCAAGGTCCGAAACCTATAATCAAATCTTGTGATTTTCGCAGCCAAAGTCCGAATCCTCCGACAAAGTCTGGACTTTGATTCTAGACTGTATCAAGGTCTGAATCCTCAAGTTAAAGTTCAGACCCCAAGTCCAGTAGCTAAAATTAAAATTTTTAAAAATTTTTATTTTCACTCCTTGAAGCTCTAGTCCACTTCTATTCGTTCCGAAATCGTCGGAACTCATTTCCAAATCTGTGCAAATCACTTTCCAGTGTACTTTACCCAATTTGATATAAAATAACAGAAAAAAGTGATGGTTGAATTTGATAAAAAAATATAATTTAATAAAAATAATTTATTATAAAAGTAATTTATAAGAATAATTAATTACAATACTTAATTAAAATAATTTATTATAAAATTTTGTTAAAAATAATTTATTATAAAAATGAGTTAATAAAAAACAATTTATTATAAAAATATATTTCTTTCAATTTCTACTTAAACTTAAATTTAATGAATATAATTTATTATATTATTTAACTACAATTTATTATAGTACTTAAGTATAAATAATATGTATTAATATAATATAATTACTAATTTTATATAAATTTAATTTATTATAATATATAAAATATTATATTTTATGTCTACGTAATTTAGTTTTAATTAATTTATAATCTTAGAATATTCTACCAAAATTGTGAAGAGTTTATCCAAAATTATATTCTGAATAACAGAAAATAACAAAATTTAACGTGAATAATATTATTCAAACTGAAAAAATATTCTATTTCACGGAATAATAGGGATAATTTATTTTTATCCCGTCTTTATTCGAGTCAAACATGACCCTAGAGAACAGCAAAACTTGTTCAAAGTTTAGCGCCTTATATATTGCAATTTATCCTATTTTTAATTATCTTTTATTGATTTGAAAGATAAGTTACCCGTGTTATAATTGATAAGTTATTTGGACCCACCAAAAGAATCGTGCACAATATTTATCCACATAAATAGCCACCATTTAAGGCCAGTAGGTGACTTCCTCTCTCTCTCTCTCTCTCTCTCTCTCTCTCTCTCTCTCTCTCCTCGTATTGCTCTCCACACATTTGGGAAACAACTAAGCACAATTCTTTACCAATAAATAGCAAATTACAACCCCCAGATCCTTTTTTTTATATCCTAATTGATATATCTATCTATTGCCCCGACTTTTTATAGAAATTCCAGCGCACCACCCCATTTGTCCATCTCTTTCTCATCTGCTCTTTATTAGGTTATTCCCCTCTATATATGCATGCACACATACCCTTCATTCTAAGCCCTTCCCTATCAGGGGATCGTTCTCTCCCTTTTTCTTTTTTTTTTTATCTCCTTTTCTCCCCTACCACTCCTCTACTTCTTATTAATATAATATATATATATATATATATAAATATAAATATATATATATATATATATATATATATATATATATATATATATTATATTATATATTTTAANATATATATATATATATATATATATATATATATATATATATATATTATATTATATATTTTAACTAGGAGTGAGATAGGGGAAGGGGAAGGGTGATACCAGATAATTTGGATCATAGAAGGAAGACAATATGCCTGCCATCGTTGTGTCCAGCGGTAATGGGCCGCCGAAGGAGTTTGAGGGGAAGATCACGGTTTATGTCGTGATCTGCGGAATCATCGCCGCCACCGGAGGTCTCATGTTCGGCTACGACATCGGAATCTCAGGTAAAATCAACAATGTTTTTCAATATCTTCTTCCTTTTTTGTGTGTGTGTCTAACTATCTAGGTTTTTCTTAATCCTACGGAACATCATCTTGGTGCTTTTCTTTTTAGATTCTAGTTGAAATATCCATGGTTTTCTGAATCATCAAGAACATTATATTGCTGTTTCTCTTATTTTCCTTTGTTGAACCATCTAGGGTTTTCCGAATCCATCTTGATGTTTCTCTTCTTTTTTATTAGTTGAGTTTTCTATGGTTTTCTGAATCCTTCTATATATTTAAGCTCGAAATCAAATCCATGATATATTGAATAAAAATTTTAAAAAATAATCTGTTCCACCACCATGTGCAAAAAAAAATTGTAAAAATTTCTTGATGGTGTACTAGTCTAAAAGAAATATATCATTTGTGGGATTTAATTTGATTTTTGGGACTGCAGGAGGGGTGACATCCATGGACGACTTCCTGGAGGAATTCTTTCCGGCAGTGTACGTGAAGAAGCACGGGGCAAAGGAAGACAACTACTGCAAGTACGACAACCAGGACCTGCAGCTCTTCACGTCCTCGCTCTACCTGGCTGCCCTTGTCTCCAGCTTCTTCGCTTCCAAGAGCTGCACCAAGTTCGGCCGCAAGCTCACCATGCAGGCCGCCTCCGTCTTCTTCCTTGTAGGCGTCATCCTCAACGCCGCCGCCCGCGACCTCGCCATGCTCATCATCGGCCGCATCCTTCTCGGCGTCGGCATTGGCTTCGGCAACCAGGCCGTCCCCTTATTCTTGTCTGAAATTGCACCAGTTCAAATCCGTGGCGCCCTCAACATCCTCTTCCAGCTCGACGTCACAATCGGGATCCTCATTGCCAACCTGGTGAACTACTTCACCACCAACATGCACCCATGGGGGTGGAGGCTCTCACTCGGACTTGCGGGCGTCCCGGCGGTTATCCTGTTCTTCGGCTCGCTCCTGATCACTGAGACCCCCACGAGCCTCATCGAGCGCAAGAAGCTCGACGAGGGGCTCGCTATGCTCAAGAAGATCAGGGGAACCGACAATGTCGACGCCGAGTACGACGAGATCGTGTATGCGTGCGAGATGGCACAGAAGGTGAAGAGCCCGTTCAAGAACCTGATGAAGCGGTCGAGCCGGCCGCAGCTGGTCATCGCCATTTTCATGCAGGTCTTCCAGCAGTTCACGGGGATCAACGCCATCATGTTCTACGCGCCGGTGCTCTTCCAGACCATGGGCTTCAAGAACGACGGGTCCCTGCTATCTGCCGTCATCACTGGGACGGTCAACGTGCTCTCCACCGTTGTCTCCATCGTCCTCGTCGACAAGGTTGGGAGGAGGATGCTCTTGCTCGAAGCGTGCGTTCAGATGTTCATCACTCAGGTTAGAACTGCTACACTCACCAGCCCGCCATCCATTGTCTCTCTTTCTTAATTATTAAAAAAAAAAGAAACTAACCAACACATCACTGCTGTTTTTTTTTTTATATATAAAAACATTAATTTTATATAGTTGAAGTTGATCTAGGCCCAGTGATGAATAGATGACAATTTTATAAAAAAAATTGGTAGTAAAAAAAAAAACCTATTTTTATATTTTTACTTTTTATTGTCTGAAAAGTATCTTGGATACAAGTATCGGGGATAATTTACTCTCAACTCCAATACTTTTGTGTGTGTAGAAATTTTATTTGAGAAAGTAGAAAATAAAACGATACCCAACAAGGCCTAATCATATGATAAACTCAAACATGATTTAATATAAACAATTAAATCTAATAGAATTCAGTAAACAACTTTCTGAAGAAATTTCTAAAATTTGAAAAAGAAACAATATATTGTAACTTTTTTTTTTTGATTAAACAAAATATATTGTAACTTGAGCTAGCGAGAGATTAAAATTTTCATGGGTGATATTCACTGCCTGATCTGTTGAGCTTTCGAACAATGGCAGACTACAATTGGAGTCATCCTGCAGCTGTACTTGAAGACCAACAACAACCTCTCGCCACAGTTGGCCATCGTAGTGGTGGTGATGGTATGCCTCTACGTGATGAGCTTCGCTTGGTCATGGGGCCCTCTCGGATGGTTAATCCCTAGCGAGACCTTCCCCCTCGAGACGAGGACGGCCGGGTTTTTCTTTGCGGTCAGCTCGAACATGCTCTTCACCTTCATTATCGCCCAGTCCTTCCTCTCTATGATGTGCCATATGCGCGCCGGGATCTTCTTTTTCTTCGCGGGCTGGATCCTCATCATGGCGCTGTTTGCCATGTTCCTGCTGCCCGAGACCAAGAACGTGCCCATTGACGAGATGACTGACCGGGTGTGGAAGCAGCACTGGTACTGGAAGAGCTACATGGATGGCGAGGAGAGCGATAGCAAGAACAAGATTGAGGACGGTGTGGACAAGTGATCCTGACCGACATCACGCACTGCCACTTTGATCGGCCCAGCACATTTTACTCTTTCTTCCTTGTTTTCTGCAAGTTGTATCTTCTCTTTCTTTATGGAATTCAAGAACGTACGCCATGAGGAATACTGATTTGGATTGAGAAACTGTCATCTCCTGTGCCTTCATGTGTTAATTCTGTTAGCGGAAGTCATTTCCATTTTTAATTTCAAACAAAGAAACTGACAGAAGAAGTAACATAACATCCTTTGCCAATGTGATTGCTGTCTAGATTTTTCTCTCAGTTTTTTTTAAAATTTTTTAATAATGTTATTGCTCTAAAGGAGTTCTGCTGATGGATTGGCATTTGCAGACTCGTACGTTGAAGTTCGAATTCCTGCTTAATTGAGTTAATTTGCAATTTCTAAGTAATCATTTTCTAACAGATAAGAATACGTGTTTGAAGCGAATTTGATCGAGGTAGATACTCATGCTATGCACACCCTTCCAAAACGAATAGTTAATTATTATATTCATCTTATATATATTGCAAGACGAGGTTTCCTTTCCAGGGGTTTTGCATTTCATTTAGCAATCATAGTTAATATAAATATTGTTCCTGGACCATCAATCAATATATAAAAACTACATTCTCCTTCAGAAATATTGCAATACAAAACTGGAATATTAATTAACTATATTCTCCTTTAGAAATATTGCAATATAAAACTGGAATATTAATTAAGGAGGAAAGATATATGTTATTGATAGTATCTCTATATCTATACCTATATATGAATCCCTATGACTGAATTTGATGTGACTATATATACCTCCACTATTCCCATGACTGAATCTGATGTGGCTATACCTCTTTAATTTGAGGACCCACTATTTTTTAATTTTATTTTTAATTCTATGTAAAACTCACTATTTTTAATTTTGAGGACTAACTATTTTTTAATTCTATTTTTGATTCTATGTGAAACTCACTATTTTTTAATTTATTTTTAATTCTATGTGAAACACTTCTTCTTTCCATATCTGTTATTTTTCCCTCTCTATCATATCTATCTATACATCTATACATCTATTAAGCTATATGAATTCCCAATAAATTTGCTACGTGGCAAGTTTTCCTCCATTCTCACTAATCCTTTTTTTGAATTGATTTTTGCTCATAGATTTTCCCTTCCCCTCCTCTCTATTCAATGGCCTGTAATTAATGTGCTTTCTAATTTATACGTTTCTGAGTTTTTTCTCTTCAATATTAGTTCTTTCTTCTCCCTCAAACAATTTCTAACATGCAAAATTAAAAGAGGAGAAGATGAATAGTTACTACTTTCAGATCTAGAGATTCTTCTCTCAAGGAAAAAAGATCTAGAGATTGGGGAAGAGCAAGCGAGTCCTCCAAGCCCTAATCCGTACCAATCCGACTCGACCCGACCCCCCCGATCAAGAGAGTGCTTCTAGGGTTTCTATCTATGTCGATCTCTTTCGATTTTTGAAAAAAGAAGGTAATCGAATGGTTTTTCCAATAGAGGAAGCTAATTGTACTGCAATAACACTACAACAAAATTGTCTTTTAGCAACAATTTATTAACGGCGATTATGAAATGGCCGCTATTGATTAATATCTAATTATACTCTAGCGGTGATTATTTTAAAATATATATCTTTATCGATTACTATTTATATATTAAATAAATTTACTTTGAACCCTAATAAAACCCTAACCCTAACCCTCACCGAAACCCAACCCGATCCTACTTCCCTGCATCCCTCCCCTGCATCGACCCCTTCTCTCCCTCACCCCTTCAACCACTTCTCTCCCTCTCCCCCTCCTCCTCCTCCTCCTCCTCCTCAAACCCACAGCGACCATGGCTACCACGGCGGCGGCGACGACGACGACGACCCCTTCCTCCCCACCGGCTTCGTCACTGCCTTCTCCGCCTTGTCCCTCGAGCCCGCCCCCATCTTCGCCCGCTCCGCCCTCTCCTTCTCCGGCCACCTCGTCGAGCTCGAGTGCGCCCTCCTCGGCGGCGGCGGCAGAGGAGGAGGAGGAGGAGGAGGAGGCGGTGGCGGCGCCGATTACTCGGGGCCGCTCGTCTCCGTCGACTCTTTAAATGCTCATAGCCAGAGGAATATTACAGGGACGGTGATATTCCGGATAGGCCGGTGTATGCTATGTTTCTAATTGAGGTGACGAATCTCAAATCACTAGTGTAGGGACACTAGAACAAGCATACAGGTGCTTGTTAGAGAACAAGTACACTGAGCGTGACTATTTAGTTGAACAGTCATATGGTTCTATTCTCGCCAGTGACAAGTTCATTGCTACAGTTGTGTGAAGTACTCCTTTGACCTGAGGCATCATAGTTGCTTCACGTATAGATTGCTACCGTTTGACAGTACTAATACTTAAACTCTAGACATGGGTCTATGTTCGGTACTGATTGGCTATAGTGATTTATGCGAGGAGGCATGTGAATGCATNTCGCATGCATATTAACAAAGCACATTGTCTCTCTCTCTCTACTACATAGAGTAAATTTTCTTGATGCACAACATATGAGTTCTAAGCATTCAAAAACTCTCATAAATATTAGTAAACATGAATATGCATGAATTTAAGGAGCATGAAAGCATTTAACCACTTCGGAGGAATTTTCCTCCGATTTCAAGGAAGCCAAACCCACCGATGACAACGAAACTCCTCGTGCGCTCCCACGAGGGTGTCCTCTAGTCTCCTAGTATCCTAGAGGTACAAGAACAAGCGTCACACGAACCATACGAATAACCAATAGCTCAATCATTAAGCTATTCAAGCATAGGTGTAGAAAACTCACCTCTAGTGCAAAAATCTCCTCTAAAGCTCCAAAATGGAGCTAGGGCTCATCCAATCCAACCTAATGGAAGCCTCTAATCCAAACAATCTAGCTTCAAAAGCCCTAGATCCAAAATGCCCAATATAAACCCTAATATTCCAATTCTAGGGTTTAATCTCACAAAAACCTCAAATCAAGGATCAAAGGGAGAAATCAAGTCTCTAACCTCTCAAGAAGCTCCAAACTTAGCTCCAATCCAAGTGGGGTGGGAGATCTCCTCAGCCACAAGCTCCTCTCCAAGCTCTAAGCCCTCAACAATGGTGGAGAAGCCACCAAGATGCAAAAAGAGGAGAGAAAACCCAAATAAAAACCAAGCAAAGGGGTAAAAAATGCAAAGAAAGGGAGAGAGAGCTCCTCTCACCTTCTCCTCCTCAGGTCCCAGCACAAAAGAAGCCCTAAGGGGCGTGGGTGCTGTTATAGATAGGCTACAATCGCGAAAAACCCCCCTGCAGACCAAACCCACAAAATCTGTCTCCTTGTACCGGTACACGGGCTCTTGTACCGGTACAAGGCCGACGAAATCGCAAACCCGAGGCTCGGGTCGCGCGGTCTGCGGCTCTGTACCGGTACAAGCCCGATGGCTGTACCGGTACAACCATCAACCCTTGTACCGGTACAAGGCCAGTCTTGTTCCGGTACAAGCCCTGCTGCAGGCTACCCGAGAGCTGTCCAATGAATCCAATTTTTGGATTTTGCTACCAAGCTTCAAACCAACATCCTCGGGGTGCGTGCCAGGGGTCGGAACACTATCAACGACCCTCCAGAAACTGTGGAGAGGCTCCACACACCAATCAAACACTCGAATCTTGCAATTTGCTAAGATCCAGTGTATTACAATCCCACTAGCTCCAGAAGTAGCGGAGGTCCCCACTTCCTTCGCATTCGCCGCCTTAGCTACCCCGGCGGCTTGCGAACGAGTCACAGGCATTTTAAGCTGCAGTACAAAACAAATATAGATTAATAAAACCTATACTATTGAACCTTTACTTTCGATATAAACCAGCTATTGTAGAGGGATTTGCAAAGATGTCTACATCACTTACCCACCTATTACTAAGCTCCAAACAGTCCAAAGGAAGTCCCAAAATCGACTTAACGAAGCCCCAATGCTGCTGAAAACAAGGTACGAAAGTCGAGTCAATACTATAACCGAAATGTCCAATTTCGGTACAATTCGTACTTAAAGCAAAGTAGGAATTTAATTCCCTATTTAGGGTTAGTTTGATACCTCAAATTAGGCTTCCAAAAGGCCCTCCACTGCCTATCAAAGACGGTCCAAGGGTCAAATGCCCTCTCGCTGCGAACAAAACCGAAACGGCATCAAGATGCTTGTATACAAGCTATATTAGTCGAAATCTAGAAATTTTAGTTTTCTAGCTGAAATTCTTGCTTACCCTGGGTCAGAACACCTACTAACCCAACTCCCAAGGTCACCAATTAGGCCCAATGTGAATTGGGAACCTGCTGCGAAGAAGTAAGTTCCAAACTGCATCAAATGCCCGAGTAAACTTCGTATAGTTCCGAACTAGCTTCATAATTAGCTAAATATTTCCATTAAGTTTCAAAGTAGCTTAACCCTGGTCTAAGGAGGTTAATTCACAGCTAATTAATCCAACTTTAATTGCTGAAATCTCAGATTAAAGCAACTAGAAGCAACAATCCCGAAACTATACATAACTCGTCCAATAGATTGCCGAAAATTGAAAAAGTGAGCCGATTACCTTCTCAAGCTTGCAACCAGTGAGTTACTGGTCCAGGGCTGCGAAAAGCTCTCCAAAACACTCCCTCACACGTCCACCAAGGCTCAGCGACACTCCCAAACAGCGAAGAGCGAGCTCGGCGACGACAACGGTGCAAAACAGCGACTTCTTTGTAAAGAGAGAGAAAAATCTTAGAGAGAGAGAAGAAGAATATGGAGGAATCTTCCTCTGAGCTCCAGCACACTCCAGCAAGTCCCAGGGGTTGTGCTGGGGTCAAGTACATAGGGACAAGAGGTGAAATTACCAAATTAGCCTTACTGCCACGTTTTGCCATTGTGTACCGGTACACCATAGTGGCTGTACCGGTACAGCAAGCAGAAAAGGCTGAATTTCGCCTTTTAACCCTCCAATCACTCTCTAACTTATTCAAAAACTTGTCCAAGCCATATAGAACATGTAGGATAAATCCACATATCATTCCACACACTCGAACTCTACAATTTGCGAAAGTTCAGTGTATTACAGTAACTGTAAGCGGAAAGGTTCATTCTTCACCACCATTCTGGATTGCCGTGATATACTGCTAGGTGTCACTTACGGACGGTGAGAGAATATGAATAATTCGAATTGAATTGTTCTTATTTATCGATTAGAAGAGTTCTAATTAAACATCAAAGAGTTTGATGTTGAGCTCCTCTGCCGAATGGTAATGAACTTATGCGGTCACACACATTAGGAATTGTGTGCACCCGAATCGTTTGGATGAGAGTCGTTCACTAAAGAGTTTAGTGTAAGCGATGAAAATAAAAGAAAGCTGCTTAATTAAATTAGATTTAATTATTCGATTCGGTTATAACTGATAGTCCTAATTAGTTAGGATCTCAGAATCAGTTAGAAAATTATGCGCAAGATTTAAATTTATCTCTAATTAGATTAGTAGATAATATTTAATCATAAAAGATATTTAAATGAGATTTAAATATTAGTGAGTAATCTTATTGGATAAGATCAAAATTAGATAAGATCTAATTAAATATTGGAGAGATTAATATTTATCTCTAATTGGATTAGAGAATAATTAAATATTCATAATATCTTATAAGATAAGATTTTTACTAGATTTGATTTAGTTGGATAAGCATGAATATTTAATTGTTAAATTTTATTGGGGAGAGAGAAAAATCTTATTAGATAAGATTTTATGAAATAAAATTCTATATAGATTTATATGTATGTATGTGTGGGTACAGAATGAATTAAGAATAAAAATAAAAAAAAGGGGTCGTATACCTATTATGCCGTACGGATGGTGTACTTTAATTAAGGTGCCATGCATTAATTAAAGAGATGCATAATGGATTTTGATGCATATACATCTAGAGATCTATTTCTCTCCTATCTCTCTTCCATGCGCGTGTTTCTCTCCGATCAACTTCTCTACTCTTCATCGACTGATGGATCATGAAAGGATTGCTAGCACCGTCCAGATGGTCCATGACTCATCCTATTCGTGAGACGAAGATTGATCGAGTCGCCGATTCCGTTTGGATACGCGTAGAGGCCGGGCATGTGCGCGGCTCATCGGAATCTCTGTTCGTCATATTCAGTTTCAACCGTACAGTAGATCAAGAGACCTTAACTGGTCCACGGTAAGATCTCTGAACATAAAGAGTTTTGTTTAGATTAAATTTTTGCATAGTAACATGAGAATGATCTGCCGGCAACGGTTTGATTTATTGATTTTCGGTTTTCATATGTGATATGTATTTGGCTTCCGAAAAATTTTAAAAGTGCAAAACTATTTTCCGCTGCGTTTTTCTGATGTGTCGGTTATTTTCTAACATCGACAACCTCCGAGCCTACCTGCAAATCATCAACGACGCCTCCATTCTAGGGCTCAATCATGACATCGCGGATCACCCCTTTGAGCTCTTCAGGGACTGCTCCTCCGCCATTTGCCTGAGGAATCACAGTGTCGAGGCCCTCGCTACCGCTGCGCTCGTGCAGGCGATCTGGGAGGCGCAGGAGCCGAGGACTCTGTAGGTTCCGATCCGTTCCCTAATATTTCTTATCTATTTATGAGGATTAATAACTGGATGCTCTGATTTCATATATTTTGTTATTGTTTAGTTCCATCTATGAATGATTTTGAAGCATTCATAGATGGAACGTATCAATTTCCATCTATTTTTGAGGATTAATAACCGGATGCTTTTTTTTTCCTAGCTTTGGCAGTATCAATTTCCATTGCAATATTTTTTAATTGCTCGACTTATTTAATGTTACGTGCTTAAGGTTATCATTACATATTATCTAGTAAAGAATGAACTAAGATGCAAGTTGATGATAGAGTTTTAGCTATCTCTTTGAGAAAATGTGCGGAATAGGGTGAGGAATTTATAGAATTATTTGG